>NC_057814.1:379448893-379513164 GCF_018294505.1 Triticum aestivum | reverse complement strand
CGCCGACCGCGCCCCTCCGGTCACCTCCTCCTCCGCCTAGCGCCTCCCGCCGCCGCACTCGTGCCCCGCCGTTGCCGTCACCTCCCTCCGGCGGCCGGAGCCGGAGCCCGAGCTCGAGGAGCTTCCCCGATCCAGATCTCCGTGAGCATCGACTTCCCGCACCACCCCTAAATTCTTCTAAGTCCTCAAGTTTTCACAGCATCTTGCCATGTTCGTGATGCCATAACTCCTTGCATGTAGCTTCGATGCGCGCGTGTAACATGTCAAATTGTTCGTCTCGTGATTCTCTTCATTTTGTTCAATTGCACCATGTTCATTAGAGGTCATCTTGATGCCCAAATATCTGTTGGAAGAGAGGTAGTTGCTATTATCCTCTGGTTCTTGACAGAACTTGGAGATTTGTCATTTTTGTATCATTTAATCTGTGCATCTTATGGGCATGAGCTCTACATGTGTTTTGTTGTATGCCATGCCATATTTCCAAGGGTATATGCCATGTATTTTTGTGATCTCTGTGGTGACTAGCACAAGCATGCAAAGTAGGCTCCGTAATGTTTCTGATTTCAGGGACTTGGTGATTTCTCTAAGTCCTTGTCTGCTGTTATTTTGTTGCCATGAAAACTTGATGCTACAGAGAGATCCATGCATATTTTGGAGATATTCAGTAAGGATGTTTTGTAGATATAGTTGTAATTGATCCATTCCTGCAATTGTGCGCAATTATGGAGTGCCATAGCATGACTCAATCTTGCTCTACTTTTGCTATAAAATAATTCTGGCAGATTCTTAAGATGATATGCAATTTTGCCAAGCTTATTGTAGTTGATCCATACATGCTATGCAATTGTTCTTGCCATGGATAGCTTTATAAACATGCCATCTTGCTGTAGGTGTGCTTGGTTTGTCATGAATTGCTCTGTAGTGAGTGCATCAAGCTCACAAAGAGGCCTTCATATTATTATTTCTGCCATGCTCTGTTTTCTGGTAAGTCTGAAACCTGATAACGAAACTTGCTATGTTTACATGCTTTCCATCATATCTTATGGTCCTTTTTATCTTATGATCAGTAAGGGACTTTTGTCATATGCATTTAGTAGAACACTTGCATGGCTTGTTTTTCTATGTTAAGTTCCTGTAGCATGTTGATTTCGTGCTCTGAACCTTGCTACCTGATGCTGTTTTCTGCCATGTCCAGTTTTTCACCAAGTCTGTGAACCTGTTATCTTTTGCACTTTTGCCATGCTTATTTGAGCTTGATATGTTGTGATCTAGCCGTAGCTCAGTGTTCATCTTTTGTCAAGAATCTCCTGTATATTACTGTAATATGCTTTGTTGCTATGTTGGAGTGCTGTAGCATTGTCGCTTGTTGCATTTTAAGTGCTATCATGCTGTTTATCGCAGATTCGTGTCATTCTTGTTTTGCTTGCCATTTGCAAACCGTGCATCCGTTTCCGGTGATCTTTATATCGTTTTCGACCGAAATCATCTCATCTTTCCAGTGGCATGCTTGGTTTGCCAAGTTACTGCCATGTTCATCATTTTCCTTCCGGAGCACGCATATGCACCACATATCATGTCTTGCATACCATACATGTTTTGCATCATGTTGCTTGTGCATTCCTCGTGATTGATTGTGGTTCCGTTTGCTTGTGTTCTTGTCTTGGGTAGAGCCGGGAGATGAGTTCGTGAATGAGGAACTTGTTGAGTACGCTTACGAGGATCAAGCTTTCGACAACTCTGAGAACCTTGCAGGCAAGATGACCACCCCTCGAAATCACTTCTATCTTTGCTTTGCTAGTTGTTCGCTCTATTGCCATGCTCCGCTACCTATCACATGCTATATCATGCCTCCCATATTGCCATGTCAGCCTCTAACCATCCTTTCCTAGCAAACCGTTGTTTGGCTAAGTTACCGCTTTTGCTCAGCCCCTCTTATAGCGTTGCTAGTTGCAGGTGAAGTTGAAGTTTGTTCCATGTTGGAACATGGATATGTTGGGATATCACAATATCTCTTATTTAATTAATGCATCTATATATATTTGGTAAAGGGTGGAAGGCTCGGCCTTATGCCTGGTGTTTTGTTCCACTCTTGCCGCCCTAGTTACTGATATACCGGGATTATGTTCCTTGAGTTTGCGTTCCTTACGCGGTCGGGTGATTTATGGGACCCCCTTGACAGTTCGCCTTGAATAAAACTCCTCCAGCAAGGCCAAACTTTGGTTTTATCATTTGCCACCTAAGCCTTTTCCCCCGGGTTTTCGCGAGCCCGAGGGTCATCTTTATTTAAACCCCCGGGCCAGTGTTCCTCTGAGTGCTGGTCCAAACTAGAGCCACTTGCAGCGCCACCTTGGGGAAACTCGAGGATTGGTTTTAGCTGTACGTAGTGTTCATCCAGTGTGCCCTGAGAACGAGATATGTGCAGCTCCTATCAGGATTTGTCGGCACATTCGGGCGGCTTTGCTGGTCTTGTTTTACCATTGTCGAGATGTCTTGTAAACCGGGATTCCGAGACTGATCGGGTCTTTCCGGGAGAAGGTTTATCCTTCGTTGACCGTGAGAGCTTATGATGGGCTAAGTTGGGACACCCCTGCAGGGTATTTATCTTTCGAAAGCCGTGCCCGCGGTTATGAGGCACATGGGAATTTGTTAATGTCCGGTTGTAGAGAACTTGTCACTTGACCCAATTAAAATACATCAACTGGGTGTGTAGCCGTGATGGTCTCTTCTCGGCGGAGTCCGGGAAGTGAACACGGTCTGAGTTATGTATGACGTAAGTAGGTGTTCAGGATCACTTCTTGGTCATTGCTAGATGACGTCCGTTCCGTTGCTTCTCTTCTCGCTCTCTCTTGCGTATGTTAGCCACCATATATGCTTATTGCCGCTGCAGCTCCACCTCATTACACCATCCTTTCCTACAAGCTTAAATAGTCTTGATCTCGCGGGTGTGAGATTGCTGAGTCCTCGTGACTCACAGATTCTACCAAAACAGTTGCAGGTGCCGACGATGCCAGTGACGATGGGATCGATCTCAAGTGGGAGTTCGACGAGGAACGTGGTCGTTACTATGTGTCTTTTCCTGATGATCAGTAGTGGAGCCCAGTTGGGACGATCGGGGATCTAGCATTTGGGGTTGTCTTATTTTCATCTGGATTTTGACCGTAGTCGGTCTATATGTTTGTACTGGATGATGTATGATATTTATTCATGTATTGTGTGAAGTGGCGATTGTAAGCCAACTCTTTATCCCATTCTTGTTCATTACATGGGATTGTGTGAAGATGACCCTTCTTGCGACTAAACCACTATGCGGTTATGCCTCTAAGTCGTGCCTCGACACGTGGGAGATATAGCCGCATCGTGGGCGTTACACTCTCGTTGCCTCGCCCTCCGCCAGCTACGGGCGACGTGGCTCATGGAGCGCCACCACCACCACCTCCGCACCAAGACGGCGTCCTGGCGCCAAGGCGTGCGGCCCCCCGGCGCGACCCGCCACGTCGGGCGCCCGTGCGCGAAGAAGGGAGCTGCCAAGAAGTTCCTCGTCCGGATGAAAACGCTCCCGCGCTCCGAGCACCACTACGACAAGACCATGTGCCGCCTGCGGTGGCGGTGCGCGGACATCAAGGGCAGGCTCCACATCTGCAAAGGGTCCCGGTGGCCACCGCGGGCTGCCGTGCTTTCACTCCTGAGCTGCGTAGCATCGCATGGCCGGGCAAGTTCAAGCCAGACCTGCCTCCACGCTACGACGGCACCCCCGACCCCACGGAGTTCCTGGAGCTCTACGAACTGAGCATTGAGGCGGCCAACGGCGATGAAAAAGTCACGGCGAACTGGTTCCCCATGGCTCTCAAGGACGGCGCCCGCTCATGGCTCCTGAACCTACCCCCAGGCTCCATCTCCTCCTGGAACGAGATGCGCGACCGCTTCGTAGCCAACTTCCAGGGAACTCGCGACTGCCCTCCGGCCGCGGGTGACCTGCGCCGTGTCAAGCAGCAGCCAGGGGAGACCCTCCAGAAGTACATACAGCGCTTCAACACCGTTCGCCTCAAGATCCCCAAGGTGACGGACGAGGCCATCATCTCCGCATTTTCTGATGGTGTCCGCGACGTCAAGATGAAGGAGGAGCTCGCCATCCACGAGAAGTTGTGCACGTCCTTGGAGTTGTTCAACCTGGCGACCAAGTGCACAAGGGCTGAGGAAGGGCGCCTTTCCCTTCTCGAGCTCCCAGCTGCCGACCTGGAGGAGAAGAAAGCCAAGGCCAAGGACGTGAAGCGCAAGGGAGTGGCTGTACTCGTAGCGGAGCCGGACACGAAGCGCGGCCGGGACCAGCCCGAGTCATCCAAGAGCAGCCGACCGTTCTGCGCCTTCCACAACATTCACAACCACAACACCAACGACTGTCAAGAGCTCAGGGCCATTCGAGATGTGCACCTCGGTCGATGCCCCAAGCGCAACGACCGGGGCTACGGTCGAGGAGGAGGACGTGGCGGAGGATGCTGGGATGACCGTGGCCCTCGCCAAGAGTGGCGTGACCGGCCTCGTGAGGACCGCTGGCAAGATTAGCCTCGCGAGGGCGCCTGGAGGGATCAGCCTCGCGAGGACCGCCCCCAGGGCAACACTGGTCTTCCTCCGCTGTCGCCACCACCAAGAAGGAATGACGACCACCATCAAGACGGGGGGGCTGGGGGCTTCCAGGAGCCGCGGGCTATCGCCTGCATCTTGGGTGGAGCTCAAGCCCCAGCCTCTCAGCGAATCTTCAAGCAGTTTGCTCGCGAGGTGAACGCAGTCCTCCCCAGGCTCGAGGCCGCACGCCCGCTTAGGTGGTCCAAGTGCGCCAGGCTCCCTCCCAATGCTTTGCTCACCCGTCATCAGCAACGTACAAGTCACCAAGACCCTCATAGACGGCGGCGTAGGGCTTAACGTCATGTCCGTCGAGACGTTCGACAACCTTTAAGTGCCCTACGGTCAGCTTCAGCCTACCAAGCCCTTCTCAGGAGTGACCGACGGTTCCACCATGTCGATAGGGCAGGTCCACCTCCCTGTCACCTTCGGACAGCGCGACAACTACTGCACTGAGCTCATCGACTTCGACGTCGCCCACATCCGTCTGCCATACAACGCCATCCTCGGGTACCCGGCCCTGGCCAAGTTCATGGCAGTGACACACCACGGCAACGACGTCCTCAAGATGCCAGGGAGCGGCTGGATCATCACAGTTCCCTGCGAAGAAAGAGGTGCTGTGTGCTCCCTCGAGCGCACCTTCCAAGCAGCGTCAATCGAAGACCCTGACAGCAATGCAGCACAGTACCCTTCGAAGGTCGTCCCCAAGAAGAAGAAGCAGCTACTTCGCTCAGGGCATCAGGAAAGCGGCGCCGCAAGTGGAGCCACGTCAGGATCAGCGCCCGCGCCTGGGGCCCTCCCTCCCTCGCATAGGAAGGCACGCCTGGCGCCCTCCTCGGGCAGGCCTCGGGGCTCTCTTCTGGAGGGCCTCCAACCTTGCCAACATCATGAGTGAGGCGCTCGGGCACCACGTGAAGGCATGCTTCGCAGCACGTTTCCCTCAGGAGGACACTGGGCGAGGAGCGCCCAGTGCTCAGGAGTTCATTGCCAAGACTGCTCAGGAACTGCAGGATGCAAGAGCCATGCGCGGAGACCGCCGCTCACCTGGCGCGGCTCCCCATCCAGGCGAGGATGGTGGGTTGCGCGTCTGCATCGACATCCCAGGGCTCAACAGGGCCGCATCTCAGGAGCTTTTCTGGCCTTCGCGCATGGGCCGCTGTGAGGGCCCGCATCACAGCTACGTTCGCATGCCTTTTGGCCTGCCGAGTGTGGCGTCCGCCTTCTAGCGCAACCTGCGGAGCATCTTGGTGACTCAGGAGGCCAGGCACCACGCCGTCCTGGCGGAGATGGAGACGGTCCTCAAGGAACCACCTGGACCCCCAGAGCCTCCCGAGGCTCAGGGTCCCGGTGGCTCGTGAGGAGCAACCCCTTCACCACGCATCTTCAGCTGCCCCGACATTCCTTCAACAACAGAACCAGGTGACATTTTTCAAGTTTATTTAGCTGGAAGCGCCCCTCGGGCTGCATCATTCCCAGGCCGCATGGGTGTGTCCCTATGGCATGTATCCCTTTACATCTTTAGCTTACTCTGTTGGGGGCACCCCTCGGGCTGCATCATCCCCAAGCCGCTCGGGTCCGGCCCAGTGGCATGTATCGTTCAAGCATTTACCTAAGAGTGTCTGCTTTTCATGCTTAACCTATCTGTGATTATCACCTGCTTGATTGCCGCCCATCATGGGAGCCGCGCGCCGACCGTCTTTCTTCAGGGCCCTTCGCATAAGAAGGCTAGGCATGGCGTCTGTGCTCGGGCCCGTCCCTGCAGCGTCGATAAATCCAACGGCTGAGCTCTGTCTGGCGGGCCGGCCCCGTTCAGGTCACCTCCTGGGGTCGTTGGTGCTTGGCCTTCTCACGCGATAACCTCAGGAGACTCGTTCGGTGCAGGTTGTCTAACCATCTTGCAGGGCCACCCCAGCCATCAAGAATCAAGACCAGGCGCAACCCGCCTTGAGGTAGGGCCTCGTGAGTCCTCCGCTGGCTCATGAGTGCCCATACACACCTTGTCTAGCCCTGCTGTGCAAGCCACGTGTCAGGGCGGGGTTGTACACGCCCCGGGGGCTCTCCGCAGTAGGGAGTCCCCTCCCACGTTCAAGTGGAAGCACCATGCTCCGTGCTGGCCATCGACACTGCCGAGGAGCAGCTATGCCCGTGCAAGTGCGGAAGCACTATGCTCCGCACTGGTGATAAACAACTGAGGGCGGCCCCATGGCCATATCAACCTCAGGGAGCCCTTGAGCTCAGTGTCCGGCCTCATCGCAACACCTCCCCTCGGGAGAGTCGCGCGAGGGGGCTGGGCACGGGTGCTGCACTCGGGTCATGCCAAGCGTACGCCACCGAGCCAGGTCCCTCGGACCTGGTTGTCGCTCGCCCCTCCCGAGCTGAGCCTCGGCGAGGAAAAATGTATGAAGGTCGTTTGAGCGTCAAGGGGGACTCCTGAGCATCGCGACTCAGGAGACTAACTGGCCACGTAGCCCCTCACTCCTTGGCCTCGTCCTGGTGATCCGGAGGACCCACTGGCGGTTGAGGTATGCGCGGGGTCGGGCCCTGCCGACGCAGAACACTAGACCTACCCTTGCATCTCCTTTCCATAAGCTGTTTGCGCATCAAGGGGGACTCCTGAGCATCGCGACTCAGGAGCCTAACTGGCCACGTAGCCCCTCACTCCTTGGTCTCGTCCTGGTGATCCAGATGACCCAACGGCGGCTGAGGTATGCGCGGGGTCGGGCTCTGCCGACGTAGAACGTAAAGCAAATGGGAAGGAAATCGCAAAATCTCAAAGCAAATATTACAAGACATATTGTTCTCCGAATATCAAACACAAGTTTAAACGCCTCCATGAGGCATGGTACATGTTGCAGGAGTCTAAACAGGAAAGGAGCCGCAAGCAAGTCATCCCTGGACACCGCCTGCGCCCGCAAGAGGCGCTCCTTCCTTGGTGGCGTCGCCTTCACCCATGCCACCGGCCGGAGCTGCAGGATTAGTGGCACCGCCGGTCGAAGGCGCGGAACTTCTTCAGCAGGGCCTCCACCTGACCCTTCATGGCTGCGGCAGCGGCTGCGCAGTGTTCGTCGTCCACAGGCTCCAGCAGCTCATCAAGGCGGGCGGTAGGATCGCGAAGATGGAGGTGGCTGAAGACGCGCGTCAGCGCAGCTGAAGAAAGGACGCGAGCCTCTTCCTCCGCCATGGGGCCGAGGCCGCTCACGACTTCCTCAAGCGCCTCGACCAAGTAGGAAAGCAGCTGGGCGGGGCCATCCTCGTCGGTGGTCAGCGGCTTCTCCAAGCCCTTCTCATAGAGTGTCTTCGGTGCCACGCGAGACCTCTTGAAAGGGCATGTAGCCCCTAAGTGTAGTTTTGGTAATTGAATGACAATCTCTATAGACTAATGTTTTCAGTGAGATATATTTGAAGGTTTTTTCCATAGATGGTGCCTCAAGGATATTCGATGGAATCAAGGATGAAGTCCATATATATGAAGATAATGCCTCAAGGATATTGGATGGAATCAAGGATGAAGTCCATATAGATGAAGTTATATTTGCTCTAAGCTTTGGTATTAAACGACAATTCCTATGGAGCATCAAGTGCATTGGATCTTATATGAAGATATGTTCCATAGTGATGCTTGAAGTTCTTTGGGTTGTTATGTGAAGATTGCCATCAAAGCATCCGAAGAAGTCCTCATGGTATCCCTCTCTGGATACCCCATGCACACGGGCTTATACCGTGCGCACGGGGTCGAGTGTCAACTCTCGGGATACCCCGTGCTCACGGGGGCTAGGTGTTGGCTCTCGAGATTCCATATCCAGCGAGGTTTCAAGTTGGTCTTCTGAGGATCAAGGCTTGAGAGAATGACCAAAGAGAAGAATTCGAGTTATGGTTTCAAGACAAGATCATGGTGAGCTCATGTGTTGGGTTTCGGTTGATCAAGCCTTGAAGCAAGCAACTAGAGTGAAGAATTCATTATGCCTCTCAAGACAAGATCATGTTGATCAAGTCTTGAAGCAAGCAACTAGAGTGACGAATTCATTATGCCCCTCAAGAGTTTGGGATGGAGTTTTTAGAAGGGCAAGTGGTGACCAAGATGATATTCATAGTGGAACTTGATATGGTCATGAAAGAGTCTTTGGTGATATTGTCTTGAAGCAATGAAGTGAAATGAAGAGTTCATTGTGGCTTTCAAGAAACCAAGATGGAGCTTGAAGTAAAGATGTTGGTTGACCAAGATGAAGCTCGAAGAGTATATCTAAGTGGTCAACTCACAAAGCACAAACAATGTACCACGTGAGATCAAGTGATCTAGTGGTATGGTGAGTAATTGTGAATTGTGCTTTGTTACCTAACCCATGCTATATGTTTGTTATGTCTATGTGGGTTAGGTGTTTCTCATAGGCTTGCATCAAAAGGAAAGATCTCGTGTAGCCTATGTGTGGATGACATCAAGTGGTGATGGTCATCGGATTCGAGGAGTCCAAGTGCAAGATGAGATGACATCAAGTGGTGATGGTCATCGAGTTCGGGGAGTCCAGGTGCAAGATGAGAAGCTGGAGGTTATATGCTTTGAAGCTTGCGGTCCACATCATGATAATGTGCATGTTAAGATGGGCTTGAGATAAGGCTTCCCTCATTGCATCATGAGGAAGCAATTCGAGTATCTTCACCAAGTGGTCGTGGACAAGAAAGGGATTCCAACTTGAGGCAAGCATTAAAGTCATCATCAAGATCAAGTTGAATGTGCAAGGCAAAGGTATACCTTAGCTAGGTTTTCCTAGTTTTGCCGGTCTCATAGTGCTTGGTGGGAGACCGGATTATAGGTTTGATAGCCGTACTATCAAGAGGGACTCTCGGGCAAGTAGCTTGATCACGTCGCATGTAGAGAGCTCAAACCTTTGCATTACTTGCATCATTCTTTCTTGTTGATCTTGGGTGGTTCTCTATGTGAGGACCTTGGGATTTTCCATAGCTTTAAAACGAGCCCAAGATCATCGTATTCGGAGTCCGTATGCCCAAGTTATCGATGTTTTAGTGGGCTGCTGCTGGCTGTCCTAGGGACCCCGTGTGCACGGGGTCTTTGACCCCCGTGCGCATGGGGTGTCCAGAATTCTGGGTACTCCATGCACACGGGCTCGTACCGTGCACACGGGACCCCGTGCACACGGGGTCTCAACCCCCGTGCACAGGGGGTGCCCAGGAAATGCCCGTTGGAGCCCCAACGGCTAGTTTCTGAGTTTGGCTATTTAAGGGCCCTTTCCTCCCACCGGTTGGGGGTCGGTTCACACACATTCTAAACACCATTTTGAGCCTCTCTCCACCTCTCCCAAACCCCTATCTCCCCTCTATGTGAAGGGGGATTTGTGGATGGATTAGTGAGCCATTTGTTGATCATATCCAAAGCATCCCCTCTCTTCAATCTCCTACTTTCAAGAGTGCATCTTATGAGATTGAGAGAGTGAGTTGAGCATTTGTTGCTTGACCTTGCATTGCATTGCATTTGTTGCATTGGTTTGAGCTCCCTGCATCGATTTGTTTGAGTGTGAGCCCGTGAGTTTATTACTCTTGGAGGCCTCCGCCTCCTAGACGGTTTGGTGATACATTGAGAAGATTGTGAAAGAGGCCTATGTGGCCAAGGTTCCCCCGGAAGCTTCCTCTTGTGGTGTGCTCCGGGGAAGGGTGTTGAAGTGGCCTAGGTGGTCAAGTTCCTCCGGAAGCTTCCTTGTTTGTGGTGTGCTCAGGAGAAGTTTGTAAAGGTGTGGTGGTCGCCTTCAAGACCAACCCCGAGTGAATCGAGGCTCATCCGTTGGGGGTGACTCGAAAAGGAGAATACGGCGAGTCACTTGGTGACGCCCCGGAGCTTTGGCTTTGGCACCGCTCTAACGGAGATTAGCACTCTCACGAGTGTGAACTTCGGGATAAATCCGCGTCTCCGACTCACTTGTGGTTATCTCTTACCCACACCCTTTACTTACCGCAATTCATACTTGCTCATATTGATATATCTTGTGCTAGTTGAATTGCTTAGTTGTTCCTACATTTCCATATCTTGTGATATAGTTTGTGCTTGCTAGTTTCCTTAAGTGCCTATCTTGTTTAGCATAAGTTGTTGGTGCACTTAGTTGAGCCTAGCATATTTAGGATTTGTGCTTGAAAGGTATCCGTTTAGTTTAATTCCGCATTAGGATAAAGCCAAATCCGTAACAGTTTTAAAACGCCTATTCACCCCCCCTCTAGTCGTCATCTAGATCCTTTCACCTCTCCTCGAGGAGCGCGAAGGCCGCGCGGTCCTCGGCCAGAACCTTCGCCTTGACGTCCAGTTCGGCTTTCTCCGCCTTCACCTTCCGCTCTAGCTCCTCCAGCCGGCCGCGCTCAGTGACCTGCACCTTCACCGACTGCTCCAGCTCGGCGTCGCGACCCTTGATGGCATCTTCCCGAGCCTTCATCTTCTCCTCCTCCGCCTTGCGGCTACGGGCTTCTCCTACATGCTCGTTGCGTAGGGTCTTCAACTCGGCTTCCAGCGCCCGGGAGCGATCCTGGGCGACCTCGACGTCCTTTAGCGCCGCCTCACGAGCAGCCGCTGCCTGGGCGGCGGCCTGCTTCTCCTTCTCGGAGGTCGCCGTGGCCTGGCTCGGCGCCGCCCGAACGGACATGTTAGAATGGAGCCAGCCAGAGACTAGCTCCAGGCGCCCAGCCACCAGGTGGGGGTCGGCGCCCTGAAGGTCTTCTCGCAGCCCGGTCATCTCAGAAAGAGCGCGTTCCAAGACATTAGGGGAGGCGGAAGGACCTGGAATCAGCGGTGTAGTGGGAGAAGGTGGAGAAGGTATCGTCACCATAGCCTGGGAAACTGGGGGCTCCTGAGCCTTGGAGACCTCAGCAGCTGAGCCGGACACCGGTGCCTCCGGAGCCCGTGGGGCCACGGGGGCTGACTCCTGCCGAGGATTCTCCCCCAGGCCTCGCGAGGACGACCGAGCTGGAGAGACATGAGCACCAACGCTGCCTTTCTCCACGGAGGGAGATGCAACCGGACCATGCAGGCTGGTCCCGAGCAGCACCACCGCCTCCTCCTTCCTCTTCTTCGCCACAGGCGTCAGCCTAATCGCACAGCGGAGAAGCGTCAAGGTCAAGCAGCTGAAGCAAGAACGAAACAAGGAAAGAGCACTTACTGGTCCACCGCGGTGTAGTCAACCCTCCTCTTGCTAAGCTTGAAGCCCGAGAGCCTCCTAGCTTGGGGCGCGGGCGCACGGGCTCCAGGGGCAGAGGAAGGAGCAGCAGACGGGCCAGAAGCAGCCCCAGGCGGCGTCAGAACAGGAGCGTCATCTCGGGGAACCAACGCCGACCTGCCCCTCGTCGGGATCACGGGAGGCTCCCCCCTCTAGAGGTCATCGGTCTCGTCGTCGTCGTCCGACATGGTGCGGAGGAGGTTCGCCTTGCGCAAGGGGGAGGTCTCCCCCATCCCCTCAGGGGTCGCCTCTGAGTCGCGCTCCACGTCTTCCTCCTCCTTGCGAGAGTCGTCAGAAGACACCTCCACCGGCACCGTTGTAGCCGGGACCACAGGAGGCGCTAGCGGCACCAGCCCGCGCCCATCAAAGGTTGGCCTAGCAGCCACGACCTACGCCCTATCCTTGCGGCGGAACAAGGGAATGAAGGCACTCGGCGGGTATTCCTGGTCGTCCCCGACCAAGAGGCGGAGAGCCGCAGCCAGCTCTTCGTCAGGCAAGGCTTCCGGGCTTAAGCGAAGCTTGTCTTCTTCGCCCCCAAGCTTCCATAAGGGGCGCGTACGCGCCTGAAGCGGGGCCACGCGCAGCATCAGGAATCCCCTCAGGAGCATGGCCCCTGTCACCTTCGCCGCCTTCGTGTTGCCCGGCTTCAGGTTGGCGTTCTTCTTGTCCAGCACTGACGTTGCCCGGTCATCAGTGAGCTTCGCACGAGACCACCCCGCGTTGGACTAGGGCATCTCCATTGGCAGCACCAAGCGTGGGTGCATGCACTTGGCGTCCATTATGAGCCAGTTGCTCCTGAAGCTGTCGGCCTTCTTCCCAGCCTTCGAGATCGAGTTGGCCTTGCCGGCCACGATGAAGTTGGCACACCCGGAGGTACGACCGTCGTTGATGCGGAGGAAGAAGAAGTGGCGTAGCAGAGCCACGGACGGCATCACGCCGACGTACGCCTCGCAGTAGAAGGCGAAGATCGACAGAAGGAGAACAGAGTTGAGATGAAGATGCAGCGCCTGCAGCCCATAATGGCCAAGGACCTCATAGAAGAAGTGGGAGAAGGGGGGAACCAGCCCCGCGACGACGCTGCTCATGAAGAAGGGGAAGAAGGTGCTTCCCGCAGGCTCCGGCACGGCAAAGCCAGCCCGGAGCTCGGTCTTCCCCCTCTCGTTGCTCTCCCCGCCGTCAGTAGGCGCGTGACGGCGAGGTTCTTCTCGAAGACATTGGGCGCATCCAGAGCCGGTTCGAACCAGGCGGGCGCCAAAGAAACCTTGACCTTCTGGGGTGCCATTGGTCGCTGATTCGAAAGGGGATGGGAGCAGATCTGGAGATTTCGGAAGCGAGCGGCGAGAAAGGGGATCTGGAGCAAGGCGGAAGAAAGCAATGAAGGCAAGCGTAGCCCGCGCCAGCCTTTTGTCAGACGGGCAGTCGCCGAGGCAGCGTGGGGAAGCGAAGACGCCCACGTCCAATCAATCGCCACGCGTCGACCAAGGCCGCAGGCTGTTGAGGCTTGCAGCGCTCCGCACCTGCCCTTTGGCTTCGCCTCTAAGCCAAGTCCGAGCACGCCTTGGGCCCGGGGGCTACTGTCGGCGTTCTGGGAACGGGGGTCCCCAGACTTGCCTGCCTGCGGCTCGGGCCGTGGCCCCACTCACGGCCCAGTACGGCCCGTCTTCATCAACAAACACTCAAGACCCTCGCGAGGGGCAAAGCCTTGCGAGGCGGACGACACAAGACCTCCTCGGGAGCGGCCTCACCAGGCTGGCTCGCGAGGGGCGGAGAGATCAAGGCACGGCGAACCTCGCGAGGTTCCTACGACGTCAGCCCTGACGACCAAGACCAGGCGGGCGCCAGACAGGCGCCAGCGCACACAGTGTCCTTGTTTCCTCTTTGGTGCTAAGGAGGCAAGCGCAAGAGAGGAGTACCGAGGCATCGGGCAAAGGTTTCCATATCGGTGCAACGAGACCAAGACCAGCAGGACGGCAGGACGGAGGTCACCGTGGAGCCCAAGACGGCGTCACCACCAGAGCCTTTGGCAGGCGAAGACCACCTTTAGTCAGGATAGCTTGTACTAGCTGTACCCCTTCAAATTGGTCGTTGTTGGCTCCCTTCCCGCTCAATATTTGGGGAGAGGACCAGAGCCTCTATAAATATGACTAGCCACCACAGTAGGAGGCAACTGATCTTGAACGAACTGATCTCGAACGAACAGATTCAGATCATCCTCACACTCACCAAGCACAAGAACACCTCACCTCAGGAGGTTGTTCTTCCCCTTGTACTATTCATCCTCAGCCCGAGAGGCAATCCACCACACCACACTGGAGTAGGGTATTACACCGCAACGATGGCCCGAACGAGTATAAATCTCGTGTCTCTTGTGTTGCGAGTTCGTCGAGCTAGGCTTTGAGATTGCGGCGAGGTTGAGGGCATGATTAGGTAGGGGGAAATCTTCGTGCGCACCCCAGGGTTTGAACCTCAAGGGTTTTGCCGGAACCCGAAATCCGACAGTGCCTTCATGGTAACATCCAGCTCTCTAACAGTGACGTAGCTTCCCTCCAAGGAAGTGAACATTGGCATACTTCCTCGTCTCCTGGAGTTGTGGTTATTCCTAACCCTAGCTCTCTACTTGTGGTTACTTATCTCTTAGCACTTACTTATATCATATTGTGCTTGCTTACTTACATACTTGTGTTACTTGTTTATCTTGCTTAGTTCTTAGCATCACACTTGCAATTGTTAGGCACAATTTCATATTCCGCATTATTGCCTAAAATTGCTAAGTAATAATTAAAATTTGTAATTGTACCTATTCACCCCCTCTAGGTCCATCTTGGTATCAGAGCCTCGTGCTCTATTCTTGTGGCTTAACCGCCCTAGAGCAAGATGAACCCCGATGAGACCCCCCTTGTCGTAGATCCGATGAATACGGGCGCGGCTTCCACGGAAGCCAAGTCCTTTACTTTAGAGGATCTGGGACGAGCTCTTGCTAAGAAAAAGGATGAGCATGATGCCTCTCTTGAGGCCTTGGTCCAAATGAGGATAGCCACGCTAACCACGATGCTTGCACCACTTTCTGGTGGTGCGGCCTCGAGGCCAGCTGTGCCTACTCCTTCACTTGGCCAACAACCTCCTAGCAATGAACACTCCAGTGTTCCTTTGCTTTATGCAAGACCTCAAATAGAGAAACCCAAGTATAACCCTCAAGGCAAACCTCCTTTACTTGATGACACTACCGATTTTGCTTGGTGGAGAGTTGCTATGCAGGATCATCTTCGATATGGAAATGATGAGATGTTGGAGATCTTGGAGTATGGCTACCAAGCTGTTGACCCAAAGAATCTTACTCCAAGAGAGGTATATGACAAGAATCTCAATGACACAGCAACCATGTGCATAAGAAGAGGTATGACTGACAAGCAAAGGAGACCATACATACATATCACAAATGCCAAGGAATTATGGGACAGCATTGTGAGAACCAAGACCGGTACCTCCACTCTCCGGCTTGCTCAATATGAAATTGCCAAGGGTCAACTGCAAAACTTTTGTATGGAGAAAGGTGAATCTCCCAAGCAACTTCTTGAGTGTCTCATGACTCTCACCACCGACATCGAGTCATGTGAATGTGACAAGACACAAGATGGATTCAACTTGACTAAGCGATTTCTCATGGATAAGTTGCTTCACGCTCTTGCTCTGTATCATCACCAAATGGTGTGGGACCTAAGACAACACCATGGATTCAAGGAAATGACTCCGGATGACATCATATCCACCTTCCAACTATTTGAATAGTCAAAGGAAAAGGCTACAAAACATGTAGCCATGCATGGTACCTCAACATCAAAGATCAATCTTGCATTGAAGGCCAAGCATGTATGGGAACAAGAGCAAAGTGAAGAAGAAGAAGAAGAAGAAGAAGATGATGATGAGGATGGTGATGAGATTGACTCAGATGAGAGCCCGTCATATGAAGACACTGCTCTCTTTGTCAAGAAGTTTAGCGCGGGAAAATTCAAGGGAAGATTCCAGAAGAAGAAAGTGAGAAAATGCTACAACTGTGAAGAAACCAACCACTTCTTCAACGAGTGCCCTTATGAGAAGAGAGAAGATAAACCAAGGTTTCCCAAGACCTTTCCCAAGAAGAAGTTGCCAAATCCTTTGAACTCCAAGATAAAAAAGAGAGATGGGAAAGCAATGGTTGCACATGAAGAATCAGATCCGGATGATGTTAGTGGTGTTGCCGGAGTTGCTCAGGATTCTCAAAACACTTTGAGGCTAGTCAACAAGAGTGGTGATGTTGTCACCTACAACTATATGAAGGACTACAAGGGCAACGCTTACAAGTGCCTAATGGCAAAGGCCGTGGTAGAAGATGGAGAGGACCAAAGCTCTCCTGACAAGGTCAAGGTAAACCCATGATCAAACCCTCCTCTTTTCACTCCTCCTACTCCTAGTGATGAGTATCTTGATGCGGAGGATAGTTATGAGGATGATGATATAGATGATCCTGTGCTTGATAAACTAAATAAGTTCATGTGCTCCCTCAAAGGAAAGAAGCTCACTATGTTTCGTATGCTTATGGAGATGGTGAGTAAGCACACCATCACCATTAAGGAACTCGAAACCCTCGTCACCAAGGAAAAGGAAAAATAAGAAATCCTTGAGCGAAAA
Organism: Triticum aestivum; assembly: GCF_018294505.1. Taxonomy (NCBI): domain Eukaryota; kingdom Viridiplantae; phylum Streptophyta; class Magnoliopsida; order Poales; family Poaceae; genus Triticum; species Triticum aestivum. Next base: position 379,496,674 of record NC_057814.1, on the reverse strand, counting down.
GTCCAATATGAGGAAGAACGAAATGATGAACTATGCTTGAAAATTGGTGCAAACATTGATGTTCATACTAAAGATCTTGCCTCCTTGAAAAAGGCTATTGACTCTTGCGAAGAGTTGATGAATGATAAAAGTAAGCTTGTGAAGTCTCATGCTTCTCTCTCTAAGGATTGTGAGCTCCTATCCGTGTCCCTCAAGACTAAAGAAGAAGAGCTCACCCTTCTTACGAAGAGTTTTGAGACGCTCAAGCTTACTTATCTTGAAACTCTAGCCAAGGCATACTCTTCTCCTATTATCAATGTTGATGCTTGTACTACTAACTCTAGTAGTGATCTAACATCTATTCTTGAGGAGAATCGCTTTCTCAATGCTCAAATCAAGAAAGGTCTCATGACATGTGCTTAAGGGCAAAAGAACCTTAATGAGGTATTGTGCCAACACAATGAGGTGTTTGCCAAAGAGGGGCTCGGGTTTGACCCAAGCACAAGCAAGAAGAAGACGTCCTCTCAAAAGTGCACCACCCCTCTAAAAGAAACTCACTACTGCAGGATGGTCCAAACGCGACACTACGATCAGAGACCCTTCGACGAAACTATGTGCGATGCCATAATCGCAAATGGCGGTGTAAAAAACCCGTCAAAAAGGTGCAAAACGTTTGCGATGATGGATGCATCAAACACGGTTCAGATTTTAGTTGCGTGTGCGATGCAGGGCAAACGATTCAGCTCAATTAACTGTTTGGGATGAGGAGGAACAAAAGAAATGGGCAGCCAGATGAAGGCGTGTATGATATACAACATACGGTTCACTGGGATGAACTGTGTGTGATTAGGCAACACAATGGAAATGGTTCAACTGAACAAGATGTGTGTGATACGCGACAAACAGGTCTGTAATCTGAAATGTGTGCGAAGACCAATAATAACACAGACGATTGCTGCTAATAAGCCGTGTGAATTGCTCTGTCTATAGTAGAATAACTTGTATATATATATATAACTGAAATAAACATCCAATTACATAAGTGACTATACAGATCATTCGCACACACTTCAATAAACAATTGCATGCATTCTAAAGTAGGAGAAACGATCGTCTAATCATCTACTTCTTGTGACGCTCCCACCACTAGTATGTGGCTCGATCCCTCATCTTTGTCAGGAAGAAGACACTTCCTCATGTCAGCGATCCGCGTGTACATCTCGTAGTCTGTGTACGTGTCCATGGCCGCGTACTTGACATGTTCTTCATCCAGTCTCTTATGCCACACACTGTGCCAGGTGTTCTTGTCCTTATTGCTGATGGCCAAGGTGAGGTCAACCAGGGATTTCAGCTTGTTTTTGTCGCTGCCCCAGACCTTGTAGCGGTGCTGGATGTTGACAAGATTCGGGCATTTCAAGTCCGAAACCTTGAGCGCTTTTAGATCGTTGGTGGTGTCCACCGTAGCGAAACTGTAGTCGGGGTTGTTGATAAACCTGGAGAAACGCTCGCAAGGCCTTGTGGCAAGGTGGAAGTGGTAGACGAGTACGTCATGTCGCACACACAACTGGGTGACGGCAACCTTCTGATCGTGCCCGGCTCGACCGATGGTGTACTCGAGGTTGAAGCCGACCACTCGGTACTTGTCCTTGGCAAGGAACTGCTCCATAGTTTGCATGGAGCTCTCCACCGAGATCGGATCGTTTGTGTACACCACCAAGAGGGCCTTCCCCCTCATGTGGGTGTCCACTACATGATGCATGGTGAACTGCCCGCCGTTGTCGTCGTCGGCCGCTGGGAGCGCCATTGGAGCCAGGGGAGCGCCATTGGAACCGCTGGATGTCCTCTCTGTATGTGTCCTCGTGGGTGTGCCTATTGTGTCATGTGAGACGAGAGATGAAGGTAAATGGTCGCAGGAATAAAAGGGGGCCGGGCGGCATGGATTCTCGGCCCGTCCGCATGACAGTTTTTGCAGCGGGTAACTGCATCGTTGCGCCGCGCCCGGTGCAACCGCTTGCACACGAACGTGCGTGATCGTGCACCGGCCCCAAACACTAGCAGCGCGCGTGGAGGGACAAGGGCAGAGCACCCGAAGGGACGCGAGAGCAGAGCGCGCGCGGCGGGACGCGAGCAGAGCGCGCCGCGGACGCCTGAACCGCAAGCAACCACACGCATAGAGCAGTTGAACACGCAGGAAATGGTCGCCTACAAGCCGGCCGACAGTTGCGTTGCTGCATAGAGAGCGGCCGTGTGATACCACCTCCTTCTAGTCTATAGTCTCCTTTATATTCCGTGCCATACTTTGCCCTCAAATTTATCCAACAAAATGTTAATGCATGTTTTAAAAATTATATAATTGGAAAATATGTTCAAATACAAATCTAACTATATAATCTTTGGTGACATGCATTCGCATTTTATTTGTTAAATCACACTTATAACCTAGGACGGTGGTATAGTAGGTAATTAAATCACAAACATTTTTTTTGGAGGAGAGCCTCGTCAAGCATGCAAAGAGCCTTACCGCCGCTGTGGCCGCGGCACACGCCGCCTCAGAGGCAAGGAATCAGGAGATCTACGAGGAGAACCACCGCTTCGAGAGGGGTCGTCTGGAGCGGCAGAGGGTGTTCGAGGTGAGCGTCGCTGAAGCTGCATTAGCGGCAGGCACCGCATTGCGGTTGCCAGCTCGTTAGTAGGCTCCTCCTCCTCTGCCTATTACTGAGCGCGCTCGGCAAAGGAGAGGCAGCCGGAAGTAGTACAAAGCCCCTTCGCAGTAGTAGTAGTATTTAGGGGCTATTTTGTTCAGTTCATCTGACTATAGATGTGGTGGAACTGTACAACGTACTTAAAATTAGCTAGTATATATAGTTGAACTAGCTATTTCAGTACGTGGTTGGCAACAATTGGGGAAAAGTTTGGTTGGTTCAGCTGTCGAGTTGAAGTGTTTGTATAAATTAAGAACAACTGCTGAATCTATGAATGAATCTATGCTTAATTACTGAATTTTAGTTGCAAAATTAGATACTGCTAGTGATTTGTAGCTTCATATTTTGACAAATCGCAGTGTTACAAGGATTGACAAATCTTACCAAATTGTTTGTACGTGGTTGCACACGGGTCATCCAAAACAACCGTTTGCGTTGAAGGGATGCATAAATCCTGCGCTGCTTTCACTTTGCATACGGGTGTTCTATCTAAAACGTTTGTGATCAAGAGCTGTAGAAATCCTGCTCGGCAAATTTTCTCTTGGCTTCCTGGGGAAGCTGTCGGTTTGCATACGGGTGTTCTAACTAAAACGCTTGCGATGAGTGTTTTATATTTAAAAAGCGAATTAAACTACGGCTTGGGCGCCATTAATGGAGAGGATGCGAGCAAGGCGGGCGGCCATGGAAGTCAAAGGGCTCGCTTCCTAGTGAGCCCGCACAGCGTACAGCTTGCACGCTTCCCGATGAGCCTGCACACTCGAGGATAGCTTGCACGCCCCTCGATCAGCCTACGCACCGGACGGCGCTCGCACGCCTCCCGTTCAGTCAAGGTCAAGCAGCTGTCCGCACGGCACCTCCTACGGCCATTAAAACCAAGACACGTGGCGTCACGTGAATGGTTAACAAAATTTTGGATTTACTATAATTTAAAAACCAGGCATCTCAATGTTTTGCCGGCAATCAACGGTGCCCTGGTGTTTGAAATTCATTCCCATTTCTTGCATGGGACCTAAGCATGCACCCAAGGACACAGATTTGATTTTTCAACCAATTTATATGCACTGGAGCATGTGCATGTAGTTCAAATTTGAATTATGCACATAAATGCATTCAAAACTCAGTTAATGCATAAAAATGTCCAAAAACCCCAAAAATTCACAAAAATTCACACAACACTCCTGTTGTTCTATGTTGACACGAGAAAAAAAATTGAAAGCAATAAGAGGCAATGGATATTGTTTCATCCCCAAAGGTGGGACGTTCCCTATCGAAAACCATCATGCTTGTTGTGAGAAGCTCCGGTTTGTGTGAAGCATATACCCAAACCTACCCCAAATGGGACAAAATTTGTACCAAGGCATGTTGATGCCGCTCCATGATAGCATGCCAAGTTTCATGAATTTCAGACGAGTTTTGGATTTACTAGAATTTAAAAATCAGGCATCTAAATGTTTTGCCGGCAATCAACGGTGCCCTGGTGTTTGAAATTCATTCCCATTTCTTGCATGAGACCTAAGCATGCACCCAAGGACACAGATTTGATTTTTCAACCAATTTATATGCACTGGAGCATGTGCATGTAGTTCAAATTTGAATTATGCACATAAATGCATTGAAAACTCAGTTAATGCATAAAAATGTCCAAACGAACACCGAAAAATCACAAAAATTCACACAACACTCCTGTTGCTCTATGTTGACACGAGTAAAAAATTTGAAAGCAATAAGAGGCAATGGATATCGTTTCATCCCCAAAGGTGGGACGTTCCCTATCGAAAACCATCATGCTTGTTGTTTGAACCTCCGGTTTGTGAGAAGCATATACCCAAACCTGCCCCAAATGGGACAAAAATTTTACCGCAGCATGTTAATGCCGCTCCATGATAGCATGCCAAGTTTCATGAATTTCAGACGAGTTTTGGATTTACAAGAATTTAAAAACCAGGCATCTCAATGTTTTGCCGGCAATCAACGGTGCCCTGGTGTTTGAAATTCATTCCCATTTCTTGCATGGGACCTAAGCATGCACCCAAGGACACATATTTGATTTTTCGACCAATTTATATGCACTGGAGCATGTGCATGTAGTTCAAATTTGAATTATGCACATAAATGCATTGAAAACTCAGTTAATGCATAAAAATGTCCAAAGGAACCCCGAAAAATCACAAAAATTCACACACAACACTCCTGTTGTTCTATGTTGACACGAGAAAAAAAATTGAAAGCAATAATAGGCAATGGATATCGTTTCGTCCCCAAAGGTGGGACGTTCCCTACCGAAAACCATCACGCTTGTTATGAGAAGCTCCGGTTTGTGAGAAGCAAATACCCAAACCTGTCCCAAATGGGACAAAATTTGTACCATGGCATGTTGATGCCGCTACATGATAGCATGCGAAGTTTCATGAATTTACGATAAGTTTTGGATTTACTTGAATTTAAAAACCAGGCATGTCAATGTTTTGCCGGCAATCAACGGTGCCCTGGTGTTTGAAATTCATTCCCATTTCTTGCACGGGACCTAAGCATGCACCCAAGGACACATATTTGACTTTTCGACCAATTTATATGCACTGGAGCATGTGCATGCAGTTCAAATTTGAATTATGCATAGAAATGCATTGAAAACTCAATTAGTGCATAAAAATGTCCAAACGAACCCCAAAAATCACAAAAATTCACACACAACACTCCTGTTATTCTATGTTGACACGAGAAAAAAATTGGAAAGAAATAAGAGGCAATGGATATCGTTTCATCCCCAAAGGTGGGACGTTCCCTACCGAAAACCATCATGCTTGTTATGAGAAGTTCCGGTTTGTGAGAAGCATATACCCAAACCTGTCCCAAATGGGACAAAATTTGTACCACGACATGTTGATGCCGCTACATGATAGCATGCCAAGTTTCATGAATTTAAGACGAGTTTTGGACATACTAGAATTTAAAAACCAGGCATCTCAATGTTTAGCCGGCAATCAACGGTGCCCTGGTGTTTGAAATTCATTCCCATTTCTTGCATGGGACCTAAGCATTCACCCAAGGACACACATTTGATTTTTCAACCAATTTAAATGCACTGGACCATGTGCATGTAGTTCAAATTTGAATTATGCACATAAATGCATTGAAAACTCAGTTAATGCGTAAAAATGTCCAAATGAACCCCGAAAAATCACAAAAATTCACACAACACTCATGTTGTTCTATGTTGACATGAGCAAAAAATTTGAAAGCAATAAGAGGCAATGGATATCGTTTCGTCCCCAAAGGTGGGACGTTCCCTATCGAAAACCATCATGCTTGTTGTTTGAAGCTCCGGTTTGTGAGAAGCATATACCCAAACCTGCCCCAAATGGGACAAAAAATTAACCACGGCATGTTGATGCCACTCCATGATAGCATGCCAAGTTTCATGAATTTCAGACGAGTTTTGGATTTACTAGAATTTAAAAACCAGGCATCTCAATGTTTTGCCGGCAATCAACAGTGCCCTGGTGTTTGAAATTCATCCCATTTCTTGCATGGGACCTAAGCATGCACCCAAGGACACATATTTGACTTTAAGACCAATTTATATGCACTAGAGCATGTGCATGTAGTTCAAATTTGAATTATGCACATAAATGCATTGAAAACTCAGTTAATGCATAAAAATGTCCAAACGAACCCCGAGAAATCACAGAAATTCACACAACACTCCTGTTGCTCTATGTTGACACGAGTAAAAAGTTTGAATGCAATAAGAGGCAATGGATATCGTTTCGTCCCCAAAGGTGGGACGTCCCCTATCGAAAGCCATCATGCTTGTTGTTTGAAGCTCCGGTTTGTGAGAAGCATATACCCAAACCTGCCCCAAATGGGACAAAATTTTTACCACAGCATGTTGATGCCGCTCCATGATAGCATGCCAAGTTTCATGAATTTCAGACAAGTTATGGATTTACTAGAATTTAAAAACCAGGCATCTCAATGTTTTGCCGGCAATCAACGGTGCCCTAGTGTTTGAAATTCATTCCCATTTCTTGCATGGGACCTAAGCATGCACCCGAGGACACATATTTGAGTTTTCGACCAATTTATATGCACTGGAGCATGTGCATGTAGTTCAAATTTTAATTATGCACATAAATGCATTAAAAACTCAGTTAATGCATAAAAATGTCCAAAAAAGGCCAAAAATTCACAAAAATTCACACAACACTCCTGTTGTTCTATGTTGACACGAGAAAAAAATTTGAAAGCAATAAGAGGCAATGGATATCGTTTTGTCCCCAAAGGCGGGATGTTCCCTACCGAAAACCATCATGCTTGTTGTTAGAAGCTCCGGTTTGTGAGAAGCATATACACACCTGCCGCAAATGGGACAAAAAATTTACCACGGCATGTTGATGTCGTGATACGTCTCCAACGTATCTATAATTTTTTATTGTTCCATGCTATTACATTATCTGTTTTGGATGTTTATGGGCTTTATTATACACTTTTATATTTTTTGGGACTAACCTATTAACCCAGAGCCCAGTGCTAGTTTCTGTTTTTCTCCATGATAGCATGCTAAGTTTCATGATCTTCAGACGAGTTTTGGATTTACTAGAATTTAAAACCAGGCATCTCATTGTTTTGCCGGCAATCAACGGTGCCCTGGTGTTTGAAATTCATTCCCATTTCTTGCATGGGACCTAAGCATGCACCCAAGGACACAAATTTGATTTTTCAACCAATTTATATGCATTGGAGCATCTGCATGTAGTTCAAATTTGAATTATGCACATAAATGCATTGAAAACTCAGTTAATGCATAAAAATATCCTAACGAACGCCGAAAAATCACAAAACTTCACACAACACTCCTGTTGTTCTATGATGACCCGAGAAAAAAATTTGAAAGCAATAAGAGGCAATGGATATCGTTTCGTCCCCAAAGGTGGGACGTTCCCTACCGAAAACAATCATGCTTGTTGTGAGAAGCTCCGGTTTGTGAGAAGCATATACCCATACCTGCCCCAAATGGGACAAAATTTGTACCACGGCATGTTGATGCCGCTCCATGATAGCATGCCAAGTTTCATGAATTTCGGACGAGTTATGGACTTACTAGAATTTAAAAACCGAGCATCTCAATGTTTTGCCGGCAACCAACGGTGCCCTGGTGTTTGAAATTCATTCCCATTTCTTGCATGGGACCTAATCATGCACCCAAGGACACAGATTTGATTTTTCGACCAATTTATATGCTCTGGATCATGTGCATGTAGTTCAAATTTGAGTTATGCACATAAATGCATTGAAAACTCAGTTAGTGCATAAAAATGTCCAAACGAACCCCGAAAAATCACAAAAATTCACATAACACTCATGTTGTTCTATGTTGACACGAGAAAAAAATGAAAGCAATAAGAGGCAATGGATATCGTTTCGTCCCCAAGGTGGGACGTTCCCCACCGAAAACCATCATGCTTGTTGTGAGAAGCTCCGGTTTGTGAGAAGCATATACCCATACCTGCCCCAAATGGGACAAAATTTGTACCACGGCATGTTGATGCCGCTCCATGATAGCATGCCAAGTTTCATGAATTTCAGACGAGTTTTGGATTTACTAGAATTTAAAAACCAGGCATTCCAATGTTTTGCCGGCAATCAACGGTGCCCTGGTGTTTGAAATTCATTCCTATTTCTTGCATGGGACCTAAGCATGCACCCAAGGACACAAATTTGATTTTTCAACCAATTTATATGCACTGTAGCATGTGCATGTAGTTCAAATTTGAATTATGCACATAAATGCATTGAAAACTCAGTTAATGCATAAAAATGTCCAAATGAACCCCGAAAAATCACAAAAATTCACACAACACTCCTGTTGTACTATGTTGACACGAGAAAAAAATTGAAAGCAATAAGAGGCAATGGATATCGTTTCGTCCCTAAAGGTGGGACGTTCCCTACGGAAAACCATCATGCTTGCTGTGAGAAGCTCCAGTTTGTGAGAAGCATATACCCAAACCTGCCCCAAATGGGACAAAATCTTTACCACGGCATGTTGATGCTGCTCCATGATAGCATGCCAAGTTCCATGAATTTAAGACGAGTTTCGGATTTACTAGAATTTAAAAACAAGGCAGCTCAATGTTTTGCCGGCAATCAACGGTGCCCTGGTGTTTGAAATTCATTCCCATTTCTTGCATGGGACCTAAGCATGCACCCAAGGACACAAATTTGATTTTTCGACCAATTTATATGCTGTGGAGCATGTGCATGTAGTTCAAATTTGAATTATTCACAGAAATGCATTGAAAACTCAGTTAGTACATTAAAATGTCCAAACGAACCCGGAAAAATCACAAAAATTCACACAACACTCCTGTTGTACTATGTTGACACGAGAAAAAAATTGAAAGCAATAAGAGGCAATGGATATCGTTTCGTCCCTAAAGGTGGGACGTTCCCTACGGAAAACCATCATGCTTGCTGTGAGAAGCTCCGGTTTGTGAGAAGCATATACCAAAACCTGCCCCAAATGGGACAAAATCTTTACCACGGCATGTTGATGCTGCTCCATGATAGCATGCCAAGTTTCATGAATTTAAGACGAGTTTCGGATTTACTAGAATTTAAAAACAAGGCAGCTCAATGTTTTGCCGGCAATCAACGGTGCCCTGGTGTTTGAAATTCATTCCCATTTCTTGCATGGGACCTAAGCATGCACCCAAGGACACAAATTTGATTTTTCGACCAATTTATATGCTGTGGAGCATGTGCATGTAGTTCAAATTTGAATTATGCACAGAAATGCATTGAAAACTCAGTTAGTGCATTAAAATGTCCAAACGAACCCGGAAAAATCACAAAAATTCACACAACACTCATGTTGTTTTATGTTGAGACAAGAAAAAAAATTTGAAAGCAATAAGAGGTAATGGATATCATTTCGTCCCAAAAGGTGGGACGTTCCCCACCGAAAACCATCATGCTCGTTGTGAGAAGCTCCGGTTTGTGAGAAGCATATACTCAAACCTACCCCAAATGGGACAAAAAATTTACCACGGCATGTTGAAGCCGCTCCATGATAGCATGCCAAGTTTCATGAATTTCAGACGACTTATGGACTTACTAGAATTTAAAAACCAGGCATCCCAATGTTTTGCCGGCAATCAACGGTGCCCTGGTGTTTGAAATTCATTCCCGTTTCTTGCATGGGACCTAAGCATGCACCCAAGGACACAAATTTGATTTTTCAACCAATTTATATGCACATGAGCATCTGCATGTAGTTCAAATTTGAATTATGCACATAAATGCATTGAAAACTCAGTTAGTACATTAAAATGTCCAAACGAACCCGGAAAAATCACAAAAATTCACACAACACTCCTGTTGTACTATGTTGACACGAGAAAAAAATTGAAAGCAATAAGAGGCAATGGATATCGCTTCGTCCCTAAAGGTGGGACGTTCCCTACGGAAAACCATCATGCTTGCTGTGAGAAGCTCCGGTTTGTGTGAAGCAGATACCCAAACCTGCCCCAAATAGGACAAAAATTTTACCACGGCATGTTGATGCCGCTCCATGGTAGCGTGCCAAGTTTCATGAATTTCAGATGAGTTTTTGATTTACTAGAATTTAACAACCGGGCATCTCAATGTTTTGCTGGCAATCAACGGTGCCCTGGTGTTTGAAATTCATTCCCATTTCTTGCATGAGACCTAAGCATGCACCCAAGGATTTTTTTTATTTTTCAACCAATTTATATGCACTGGAGCACGTGCATGTAGTTCAAATTTGAATTATGCATGTAAATGCATTGAAAACTCAGTTAATGCATAAAAATGTCCAAACGAACCCCGAAAAAATCACAAAAAATCACACAACACTCCTGTTGTACTATGTTGACTCGAGGAAAAAATTTGAAAGCAAAAAGAGGCAATGGATATCGTTTCACCCCCAAAGGTGGGACGTTCCCTACGGAAAACCATCATGCTTGCTGTGAGAAGCTCCGGTTTGTGAGAAGCATATACCCAAACCTGCCCCAAATGGGACAAAATCTTTACCATGGCATGTTGATGCTGCTCCATGATAGCATGCCAAGTTTCATGAATTTCATACGAGTTTCGGATTTACTAGAATTTAAAAACAAGGCAACTCAATGTTTTGCCGGCAATCAACGGTGCCCTGGTGTTTGAAATTCATTCCCATTTCTTCCATGGGACCTAAGCATGCACCCAAGGACACAGACTTGATTTTTCGACCAATTTATATGCTCTGGATGTAGTTCAAATTTGAATTATGCACAGAAATGCATTGAAAACTCAGTTAGTGCATAAAAATGTCCAAACGAATCCCAAAAAATAACAAAAATTCACACAACACTCATGTTGTTCTATGTTGACACGAGAAAAAAAAATTGAAAGCAATAATAGGCAATGGATATCGTTTCGTCCACAAAGGTGGGACATTCCCCATCGAAAACATTCATGCTCGTTGTGAGAAGCTCCGGTTTGTGAGAAGCATATACCCAAACCTGCCCCAAATGGGACAAAAACTTTACCACGACATGTTGAAGCCGCTCCATGATAGCATGCCAAGTTTATGAATTTCAGACGACTTATGGACTTACTAGAATTTAAAAACCAGGCATCTCAATGTTTGGCGGGCAATCAATGGTGCCCTGGTGTTTGAAATTCATTCCCATTTCTTACATGGGACCTAAGCATGCACCCAAGGACACAAATTTGCTTTTTCAACCAATTTATATGCACTGGAGCGTGTGCATGTAGTTCAAATTTGAATTGTGCACATAAATGCATTGAAAAACTCAGTTAATGCATAAAAATATCCTAACGAACCCCCAAAAATCACAAAAATTCACACAACACACCTGTTGTTCTATGTTGACCCGAGAAAAAAATTTGAAAGCAATAAGAGGCAATGGATATCGTTTCGTCCCCAAAGGTGGGACGTTCCCTACCGAAAACCATCATGCTTGTTGTGAGAAGCTCTGGTTTCTGAGAAGCATATACCCAAACCTGCCCCAAATGGGACAAAATTTTTACCACGGCATGTTGATGGCGCTCCATGATAGCATGCCAAGTTTCATGAATTTCAGACCACTTATGGACTTACTAGAATTTAAAAACTAGGCATCTCAATGTTTTGCCGGCAATCAACGGTGCCCTAGCGTTTGAAATTCATTCCCGTTTCTTGCATGGGACCTAAGCATGCATCCAAGGACACAAATTTGAGTTTTAGACCAATTTATATGCACTGGAGCATGTGCATGTAGTTCACATTTGAATTATGCACATAAATGCATTGAAAACTCAGTTAATGCATAAAAATCTCCAAACCGACCCCGAAAAATCACAAAAATTCACACACAACACTCCTGTTGTTCTATGTTGACATGAGAAAAAATATTAAAAGCAATAAGAGGCAATGGATATCTTTTCGTCCCCAAAGGTGGGACGTTCCCTACAGAAAACCATCATGCTTGTTGTGAGAGGCTACGGTTTGTGAGAAGCATATACCCAAACATGCCGCAAATGGGATAAAATTTTTACCACGGCATGTTGATGTCGCTCCATGATAGCATGCCAAGTTTCATGAATTTCAGACGAGTTTTGGATTTACTAGAATTTTAAAACAAGGCAGCTCAATGTTTTGCCGGCATTCAACGGTGCCCTGGTGTTTGAAATTCATTCCCATTTCTTGCATGGGACCTAAGCACGCACCCAAGGACACATATTTGATTTTTTGACCAATTTATATGCTCTGGATCATGTGCATGTAGTTCAAATTTGAGTGATGCACAAAAATGCATTGAAAACTCAGTTAGTGCATAAAAATGTCCAAACGAACCCCGAAAAATTACGAAAATTCACACAACACTCCTGTTGTTCTATGTTGACACGGGAAAAAAATTGAAAGCAATAAGAGGCAATGGATATCATTTCGTCCTCATAGGTGGGACGTTCCCCATCGAAAACCATCATGCTTGTTATGAGAAGCTCCGGTTTGTGAGAAGCATATACCCAAACCTGCCCCAAATGGGACAAAATTTGTACCACGGCATGTTGATGCCGCTCCATGATAGCATGCCAAGTTTCATGAATTTCAGACGAGTTTTGGATTTAGTAGAATTTAAAAACCAGGCATCTCAATGTTTTGCCAGCAATCAACGGTGCCCTGGTGTTTGAAATTCGTTCCCATTTCTTGCATGGGACCTAAGCATGCACCCAAGGACACAAATTTTATTTTTCAACCAATTTATATGCACTGTAGCATGTGCATGTAGTTCAAATTTGAATTATTCACATAAATGCATTGAAAACTCAGTTAATGCATAAAAATGTCCAAACGAACCCCAAAAAATAACAAAAATTCACACAACACTCCTGTTGTACTATGTTGACACGAGAAAATAATTTGAAAGCAATAAGAGGCAATGGATATCGTTTCGTCCCCAAAGGTGGGACGTTCCCTACGGAAAACCATCATGCTTGTTGTGAGAAGCTCCTATTTGTGAGAAGCATATACCCAAACCTGCCCCAAATGGGACAAATTTTTTACCACGACATGTTGATGCCGCTCCATGATAGCATGCCAAGTTTAATGAATTTCAGACGAGTTTCGGATTTACTCGAATATAAAAACAAGGCAGCTCAATGTTTTTCCGGCAATCAACGGTGCCTTGGTGTTTGAAATTAATTCCCATTTCTTGCATGGGACCTAAGCATGCACCACAAGGACACAGATTTGATTTTTCGACCAATTTATATGCTCTGGAGCATGTGCATGTAGTTCAAATTTGAATTATGCACAGAAATGCATTGAAAACTCAGTTAATGCATAAAAATGTCCAAACGAACACCGAAAAATCACAAAAATTCACACAACACTCCTGTTGGTCTATGTTGACACGAGTAAAAAATTTGAGAAGATCCGTTTCCTGAGAAGCATATACCCAAACCTGCCCCAAATGTGAAAAAATTTGTACCACGGCATGTTGATGCCGCTCCAAGATAGCATGCCAAGTTTCATGAATTTCAGACGAGTTTTGGATTTACTAGAATTTAAAAACCAGGCATCTCAATGTTTTGCCGGCAATCAACGGTGCCCTGGTGTTTGAAATTCATTCCCATTTCTTGCATGGGACCTAAGCATGCACCCAAGTACACAAATTTGATATTTCAACCAATTTATATGCACTGTAGCATGTGCATGAGTTCAAATTTGAATTATGCACAGAAATGCATTGAAAACTCAGTTAGTGCATAAAAATGTCCAAACGAACCCCAAAATTCACAAAAATTCACACAACACTCCTGTTGTTCTATGTTGACACAAGGAAAAAAATTTGAAAGCAATAAGAGGCAATGGATATCGTTTCGTCCCCAAAGGTGGGCCGTTCCCCACCGAAAACCATCATGCTCATTGTGAGAAGCTCCAATTTGTGAGAAGCATGTACCCAAGCCTTCCCCAAATGGGACAAAATTTTTACCACGGCATGTTGACACCGCTCCATAATAGCATGCCAAGTTTCATGAATTTCAGACGAGTTTTGGATTTACTCGAATTTAAAAACCAGGCATATCAATGTTTTACCGGCAATCAACGGTGCCCTGGTGTTTGAAATTCATTCCCATTTCTTGCATGGGACCTAAGCATGCACCCAAGGACACAAATTTGATTTTTCAACCAATTTATATGCACTGGAGCATGTGCATGTAGTTCAAATTTGAATTATGCACATAAATGCATTGAAAATTCAGTTAATGCATAAAAATATCCTAACGAACCCCAAAAATCACAAAAATTCACACAACACTCCTGTTGTTCTATGTTGACACGAGAAAAAAATTTGAAAGCAATAAGAGGCAATGGATATCATTTCATCCCCAAAGGTGGGACGTTCCTACCGAAACCCATCATGCTTGCTGTGAGAAGCTCCGGTTTGTGAGAAGCATATACCCAAACCTGCCCCAAATGGGACAAAATTTTTACCACGGCATGTTGATGCCCCTCCATGCTAGCATGCCATGTTTCATGAATTTAAGACGAGTTTTAGATTTACTAGAATTTAAAAACCAGGCGTCTCAATGTTTTGCCGGCAATCAACGGTGCCCTGGTGTTTGAAATTCATTCCCATTTCTTGCATGGGACCTAAGCATGCACCCAAGGACACTCATTTGATTTTTTAACCAATTTATATGCACTGGAGCATGTGCATGTAGTTCAAATTTGAATTATGCACATAAATGCATTGAAAACCCAATTAATGCATAAAAATTTCCAAACGAACCCCGAAAAATCACAAAAATTCATGCACAACACTCCTGTTGTTCTATGTTGACACGAGAACAAAATTTGAAAGCAATAAGAGGCAATGGATATCATTTCGTCCCCAAAGGTGGGACGTTCCATACCGAAAACCATCATGCTTGTTGTGAGAAGCTCCGGTTTGTGAGAAGCATATAGCCAAACCTGCCGCAAATGGGACAAAAATTTTACCACGCCATGTTGATGCCGCTCCATGATAGCATGCCAAGTTTCATGAATTTCGGACGAGTTTTGGATTTACTACAATTTAAAAACCAGGCATCTCAATGTTTTGCCGGCAATCAACGGTGCCCTGGTGTTTGAAATTCATTCCCATTTCTTGCATGGAACCTGAGCATGAACCCAAGGACACAAATTTGATTTTTCAACCAATTTATATGCACTGCAGCATGTGCATGTAGTTCAAATTTGAATTATGCACATAAATGCATTGAAAACTCAGTTAATGCATAAAAATATCCAAACGAACCCGGAAAATGACAAAAATTCACATAACACTCCTGTTGTTCTATGTTGACACGAGAAAAAAATGAAAGCAATAAGAGGCAATGGATATCGTTTCGTCCCCAAAGGTGGGACGTTCCCTACCGAAAACCATCATGCTTGTTGTGAGAAGCTCCGGTTTGTGTGAAGCATATACCCAAACCTGCCCCAAATGGGACAATAATTTTACCATGGCATGTTGATGCCGCTCCATGATAGCTTGCCAAGTTTCATGAATTTCAGACGAGTTTTGGGTTTACTAGAATTTAAAAACTAGGCGTCTCAATGTTTTGCCGGCAATCAACGGTGCCCTGGTGTTTGAAATCCATTCCCATTTCTTGCATGGGACCTAAGCATGGACCCTAGGACACATATTTGATTTTTCAACCAATTTATATGCACTGGAGCATGTGCATGTAGTTCGAATTTGAATTATGCACATAAATGCATTGAAAACTCAGTTAATGCATAAAAATGTCCAAACGAACCCCGAAAAATCACAAAAATTCACACAACACTCCTGTTGTTTTATGTCGACACGAGAAAAAAATTTGAAAGCAATAAGTGGCAATGGATATTGTTTCGTCCCCAAAGGTGGGACGTTCCCTACCAAAAACCATCATGCTTATTGTGAGAAGCTCCGGTTTGTGAGAAGCATATACCCAAACCTTCCCCAAATGGGACGAAATTTTCACCACGGCATGTTGATGCCGCTCCATGATAGCACGCCATGTTTCATGAATTTCAGACGAGTTTTTGATTTACTAGAATTTAAAAAGCAGGCATCTCAATGTTTTGCCGGCAATCAACGGTGCCCTGGTGTTTGAAATTCATTCCCATGTCTTGCATGGGATCTAAGCATGTACCCAAGGACACAAATTTGATTTTTCAACCAATTTATATGCACTGGAGCATGTGCATGTTGTTCAAATTTGAATTGTTCACCTGAAATGGCTAGAAAACCAATTTAATGTATAAAATGTTCAAACGGACCCTGAATAATTCCAATTCTTTTATGACACACATATAGTTGCATGTTCACTCCAGATAAAAGGTCTAGCAATTCAAACACCGTCCATTGCCGTTGTGACATTATGTAATTCAAATCAAGATGAAAAATCAAGTAGATCGGACACAGTTTATTATCAGCAAGTGTGTGAGATGCAGCACAAAATATCCTGAAGCACCGTCGGTGTATAGTACGCCTATGGCTTACGCGAGAAGGTGTGTCGGCTACAGTCCATAGCCGGCATCTCAAGCACACTAGCTCGCTCCCCAAATATCATTTCACAGTTAACTCGTCGTCGGTGAAAGATGGGCACGTGGACCCATGTCGTGAGGGCAACTTCGGTGGCCCACTTCGACGAGAGCGCGGCCGCAGCCGCCATGCGCGTGCTAACAAGGTGCATGAGCGCGGACGCAATCTATGACCGGGCGGCAAAGGCAACCCAAACGGCCGCTGTTGCTTCTCAGGTGGCGGCAGCAACATCTGCCTCGGGGATAGCAACTGGTGAGAGCGGCACAACAGCTGTCCGTTCCGCAGCGGCGGCCTTAGCCCTGATGGAGGCCCTCCACGACCATGTCGAGGCCGCCCACGCCCAGTTCCTGGCGGTCACCGCACAAATTGAACGAAGCTTCTCCGACAACGGTCGGCAACCAACGGCCGAAGAGCTGGCAATCGTCGAGAGTGTTCGAGCAGTCGTCCGTTCCTCCGCCGCATACCTTGTGACGACGGAGCCCATCCAAGCCCAGATCACGTCGGCCCATGCCCAGCTCGGGGCAGCCTTTTCCAAAGAGATGGCAGACGCGGATGGCAAGATGCTTGCCGAGTATGGTGTGATGGATGCCATGGAGCCCCTTCCCCAGGAGACCATCGGGCGTGAGCTGGACATGGAGGCGGCGGTGGAGATCGACGTGCACCAGCCGTAGTAGTACTCTTTGTTTTGTTTAATTAAGAGCGCCGGTCTTTAATTTGTTAGAGTAATTTTTAGGTTAGCTAGCTCTGTTTAATTGCTGAACTTGCTCGATTAAGAAGTGTGGGTGTGCTGTAGTCTCCTTTGTGTACCCAAATTATGCAATGACGTGGATGACCACTGTAACCATGGAAATTCGAACCAAAACTTTTGACGTTCAAACTCATCACACACGGGTTAAGATATCTGAATCATTTGTGAGGTCCACATATCGTACACAGTTCTGAATAAGGGACCGTGTTTGATGACACTTTGCATGCCATTTTTTCGCTGAAGCGATTCCAAATTTTCGGCTTCCGCAGAAATATCTACCTCCCCGCCCCTCCCCCTTACCAAAAGACACATTTCCCCTCTTTTAGCCTTCCTTTCCAAGTGGAAACCTTCACTCCTTGCTTGCAGCGCCGCCTCCTCGTCGGTGACCCTCCTTCACGCTGCTCGGCCTCCTCTATCCAGGCAGGTAATCCACACCCGACCCCCATCCTCCTCCTCCTTCCACATCCCACATGCCCCGACCACCGGCGCGAGCGCGACACCTTCCACCCAAATCACCGACCCCTCCACCAAATAAGGCCGGCCTAAGCCATGGTGCACGCAGTATAGCCAGGACCTCAAGGATCATTTGGCAGCGGAGAAGCAAATCGCGTCCGCACACGCGGATGAGGTCGCGAAGGCTGCTATTCATGCCGACCCCCAGATCTTGAAGGAGCACCTTGCCATTTGCTAGCTACGTCGGTTAAGCATGCTCGGTTTATCCGTTGCGTGTGCTGCTCCTGCCTTTCCTTCACAAATTCTAGTGAATTGTGCTATCTAATTTTACCATGCAATATGTTGCTCTAGTGTATATGTTCTATATGTCGTGCAGTGTGGTGCTCACTTATTAATTGTTTTGTTAATTCGTTGTCTTCTTCAGTTAACTGTTTGGTTCAATTCTGCAAATGTGATGTTCAATTCTTTAGGCTGCAATTTTGTATTGTCTTCCATGTGAGAAATAAATCGAATTTATCTTTACAAAATTGTGGGTGCATTCTGTTATTGTATACCATGTGAGGAATAATTTGAATTTGGTTGTAGTAAATACATGAGAAACAAATACAATTGCTACAATTGGCTCTAGTTAACTGTTTGGTTAACCGTTTGCTCTTCTATTAGGAGTATGTTATATTGTGCAATGTGGTGCTCAGTTAATGTTTGGTTCATTTGTTGTGGTGTTTAGTTAACTTCTTGGTTCAATTCTGCAATGCAATGTCCAATGTCGTGGGTAGAATTTTGTATTGTTTTGCATGTGAGGACTAAATCGAATGGCTGCACTTAATACATGAGAAACATATACAGGTGCTATATTTCCTAGTTCTTAATCATACTTGGTTTGGGTAAATGGGTTTTCCGTGTGGCTTGAATTAATCTGATGAATCTGCAATGTGCTTATTTTTCATCAACATATTTTACTGATAGCATGCAAACCCTTACTTAACCCGATGACTAACTACCTTATATGTGTTGCAGGGAAACAATGGGAAGCACTGGGGTTTACAATCGAGGTTAGCACGTGCATGGTCTGTTGTCTAATAGCACATTATTGTGCAATTGCAGGAACCATTCTAATATTTAGGTTTTTAACAATTTGGTCTTGCACATGTACGTCCTGCTGTCAGAGGTTTTGACCCACTGTTCGACCCTTTTTGCATATGGGAAAATGAGTTGTCCATGAATATCAATCAAATCAAGAAACTCATAAAGATTGTTAGGATAAAGAAATTAGCGACAAAAAACAACAAGATCTTTGTCTGCACAATGAAGAAGACATCAGTTCACTACAAGATGGTACTAACTATTATACCTTGCCTTTTTTTATTCCTTTGCCCCATTTCCAATATAGAGAAGATATTTATGCACATCCTTTTTTTCAGGCCTTTCCAAAGCAGTTCACTAATGATTACCTCTCAAACCACATCTATGGTCAGGAGGCGAGGAAGGTTTTCATACAACACCCACGGTTCAATATTGAAGTGTTCCTAAAGAGGATGAAGGACGGACGGTCAATCATCCACAGGCACTAGCCTAAAGTTGCAAAGACCTTCAACATGAATGAAGGCTCAATATTCGCCTTCCGCTTCAGCAGTTTTCCAGATGAGATGCATCTGTCTATATACCGTCTATGATGCTAATTTCGAAAGAATCTACATGTTGCATGTGGAAGTTGCTACTAGTGCAGTTGTGTAATGGGGTAGCTGAGTGTTGAAGCTATATCGTGTTGTACTCTGATGTATTTCAATTATGAAAATATACTTCCTTAATATGGAAATGAAATATATTGTGTGCTTAATATGAAATGTCAATTAGATTAATAAATGGATTATGAATAATCGGATAATTAGCCTGCTAATGGCGAATTTGCCTGCTAATTGGGTTTTGCTATTGCAAACGATTGTTGAGAAAATACCGTGGGCGATGACCTCAGGCAACGCACACAGTTTCTAGGAATAAACCGTGTTGGATCAATGAACAATCACACACGACTTTCTCTTGAAAACTGTTTGCGTTAGGCCACCTTGCGCAAACGTTTACCACATAAAAAACTGTGTGTGATGGACAACCTTTGCCACACAGTTTCTTCTACGGACCGTGTGTGATACATTCAATAACGCAAACGATTTAACGGGAAAAATTGTGTGTGATGTACCTGTGAACGGAAACGTTTTTCTTGGAGCGACTGTTTGGGATGTGCATACGAACGGAAACATTTAGCGGGGACTGACTGCATGGGGTGTACTTGCGACCAGAAACAATTTCGCTGAATAATTGTATTTTTTAGCTCTACTGTACGTATTTCCATATTTGAGCGCTCGTCGGTCGCACACGACCTCATTTTTGTCGAACGTGTGTGACAGGAGGGCATATCCCCGACGGTTTCTAGGTCGTGTGGGAAGGACCCCCCTATCGCCCACACTCACTTGGCGACGGTTCCAAATGCCGTCGCGGAAAGGGGTAAAAAACCGTTTGTTTAGGACCGACGCGCACCAGTGACTTTTGTACAAGAAGGGCACAAGGAGAAAGGTAAGGTTGTTAGTGGGAAGGCCACAAGGGGCTGATACGTCTCCAACGTATCTATAATTTTTGGTTGCTTCATGCTATATTATATTCTGTTTTGGATGTTTAATGGGCTTTATTATACACTTTTATATTATTTTTGGGACTAACCTATTAACCGGAGGCCCAGCCCAGAATTGCTGTTTTTGCCTATTTCAGTGTTTCGCAGAAAAAGAATATCAAATGGAGTCCAAACGGAATGAAACCTCCGGGAATGTGATTTTTGGAACGAACATGATCCAGAGGACTTGGACCCTACGCAAGAAAGCTACCAGGAAGGCACGAGGTATGGGGGTGCGCCTACCCCCCCAGGCGCGCCCTCCACCCTCGTGGGGCCCATGTTGCTCCACCGACGTACTTCTTCCTCCTATATATACCTATGTACCCCCAAACCAACAGAAGCATCCACGAAAACCTAATTCGACCGCCGCAACCTTCTGTACCCGTGATATCCCATCTTGGGGCCTTTTCCGGCGTCCTGCCGGAGGGGGCATTGATCACGGAGGGCTTCTACATCAACACCATAGCCTCTCCGATGATGTGTGAGTAGTTTACCTCAGACCTTCGGGTCCATAGTTATTAGCTAGATGGCTTCTTCTCTCTCTTTGGATCTCAATACAAAGTTCTCCACGATTCTCGTGGAGATCTATTCGATGTAATCTTCTTTTGCGGTGTGTTTGTTGAGATCGATGAATTGTGGGTTTATGATCAAGTTTATCTATGAACAATATTTGAATATCCTCTGAATTCTTTTATGTATGATTGGTTATCTTTGCAAGTCTCTTCGAATTATCAGTTTGGTTTGGCCTACTAGATTGATCTTTCTTGCAATGGGAGAAGTGCTTAGCTTTGGATTCAATCTTGCGGTGTACTTTCCCAGTGACAGTAGGGGCAGCAAGGCACGTATTGTATTGTTGCCATCGAGGATAACAAGATGGGGTTTATATCATATTGCATGAGTTTATCCCTCTACATCATGTCATCTTACTTAAAGCGTTACTCTGTTCTTTTGAACTCAATACTCTAGATGCATGCTGGATAGCGATCGATCTGTGGAGTAATAGTAGTAGATGCAGGTAGGAGTCGGTTTACTTGTCTTGGACGTGATGCCTATATACATGATCATACCTAGATATTCTCATAACTATGCTCAATTCTATCAATTGCTCAACAGTAATTTGTTCACCCACCGTAATACTTATGCTCTTGAGAGAAGCCACTAGTGAAACCTATGGCCCCCGGGTCTATTTTCCATCATATTAATCTTCCAACACTTAGCTATTTTTATTGCCTTTTATTTTACTTTGCATCTTTATCATAAAAATACCAAAAATATTATCTTATCATTTCTATCAGATCTCACTCTCGTAAGTGACCATTGAGGGATTGACAACCCCTTTATCGCGTTGGTTGCGAGGTTCTTGTTTGTTTGTGTAGGTGCGAGGGACTCGTGCGTGGTCTCCTACTGGATTGATACCTTGGTTCTCGAAAACTGAGGGAAATACTTACGCTACTTTACCGCATCACCCTTTCCTCTTCAAGGGAAAACCAACGCAGTGCTCAAGAGGTAGCAAGAAGGATTTCTGGCGCCGTCGCCGGGGAGATCTACGCCAAGTCAAGTCAAGTCAAGACATACCAAGTACCCATCACAAACTCATCTCCCTCGCATTACATTATTTGCCATTTGCCTCTCGTTTTCCTCTCCCCCACTTCACCCTTGTCGTTTTATTCGCCCTCTCTTTTCCGTTTGCCTCTTTTCGCTCGCTTTTCCTCGCCATGTCGGAACCAAAAAGAGTTGGGGGTTCTGTCCCGAGCTTGGACGATCCTGCTATTCTATCTAAACTCATAAATAAAGCTATGGAAAAACCTGCCGGAGTTTTCAATGAGAGTCTTAATAATTTTGATGAAGATGATTCCGGAATTTTTTTGTTATTTACTCGATGAATCTTTGAAAGATGCTTGGGATAGGCTGTTAAGGATCCGGGCTAGCTATGTACCCCGATATCAAATTGAGGTTTACCTAAAAAGCTTTTATGTTGGGTTGCCCGCTTCGTTCAAACGAGTTTTAGATTCTATTTTTGAAGAGAGTTTTCTTGAAGGGGACCCCATAGATACCTATGAAAAGATGAAAACTATATTTGGGCACCCCATGAATGAGAAAGTTGAATCCACATCTCTTTTGCTCTCCTACCAAAACGAATCTATCAAAGAAATAAAAGCTAGCCTAGATGCCAATTTCCGCAACGTGCTTAATCTTTCTTCTACCATTAATAACCACGTGCTTTATCGAAATAGAAAGATTAATTCCATAGATAACAAGTTTGCTCTTTTCTTCCCTAAAACCAAAGATGGCAATACCTAGATCTATCCTTGCTTTTATGCCTAGCTAGGGGCGTTAAACGATAGCGCTTGTTGGGAGGCAACCGAATTTTATTTTTAGTTTTTTCTTTTTGCTTCTGTTTAGGAATAAATATTTGTTCTAGCCTCTGGTTAGATGTGTTTTTATGTTTTAATTAGTGTTTGTGCCAAGTTAAACCTATAGGATCTTCTTGGATAATAGTTATTTGATCTTGCTGTAAATTCAAGAAACTTTCTGTTCACGAAAACAATTGTTAAAAATCACCAGAACGTGATAAAATATTGATTCCAATTTCTGCTGATCAATAAACAAATTGTCTAGGTCTTCCTATTTTGGCTGAATTTTTTGAGTTTTAGAAGTTTGCGTTAGTTACAGATTACTACAGACTGTTCTGTTTTTGACAGATTCTGTTTTTCGTGTGTTGTTTGCTTATTTTGATGAATCTATGGCTAGTAAAATAGTTTATAAACCATAGAGAAGTTGGAATACAGTAGGTTTAACACCAATATAAATAAATAATTAGTTCATTACAGTACCTTGAAGTGGTGTTTTGTTTTCTTTCGCTAACGGAGCTCACGAGATTTTCTGTTAAGTTTTGTGTTGTGAAGTTTTCAAGTTTTGGGTAAAAGATTTGATGGATTATGGAACAAGGAATGGCAAGAGCCTAAGCTTGGGGATGCCCAAGGCAGCCCAAGATAATCTAAGGACACCAAAAAGCCAAAGCTTGGGGATGCCCCGTAAGGCATCCCCTCTTTCGTCTACTTCCATCGGTAACTTTACTTGGAGCTATATTTTTATTCACCACATGATATGTGTTTTTCTTCGAGCGTCATGTATTATTTGAGTCTTTATTTGTTAGTTTGCCACAATAATCTTTGCTATACACACCTTTTGAGAGAGACACACTTGATTCAGAATTTGTTAGAATACTCTATGTGCCTCACTTATATCTTTTGAGCTATATAGTTTTTGCTCTAGTGCTTCACTTATATCTTTTAGAGCACGGTGGTGGATTTGTTTTATAGAAACTATTGTTCTCTCATGCTTCACTTATATTATTTTGAGAGTCCTATAAAACAGCGTGGTAATTTGCTTTAATTATGATAGGCATTCAAGATTAATAAAATTTTTCTTATTAGTGTGTTGAATACTATGAGAAGTTTGATGCTTGATAATTGTTTTGAGATATAAAGATGGTGATATTAGAGTCATGCTAGTTGAGTAGTTGTGGATTTGAGAAATACTTGTGTTAAAGTTTGTGATTCCCGTAGCATGCACGTGTGGTGAACCGTTATGTGATGAAGTCGGAGCATGATTTATTTATTTATTGTCTTCCTTATGAGTGGCGGTCGGGGACGAGCGATGGTCTTTTCCTACCAATCTATCCCCCTAGGAGCATGCGCATAATACTTTGCTTTGATAACTTGTAGATTTTTGCAATAAGTATATGAGTTCTTTATGACTAATGTTGAGTCCATGGATTATACACACTTTTCTTCCTTCCACCATTGCTAGCCTCTCTAATACCGCGCACTTTTCTCCGGTATCATATACCCACCATATACCTTCCTCAAAACAGCCACCATACCTACCTATCATGGCATTTCCATAGCCATTCCGAGATATATTGCCATGCAACATACCACCGTTCCGTTTACTATGACACGCTCCATCATTGTCATATTGCCTCGCATGATCATGTAGTTGACATCGTATTTGTGGCAAAGCCACCGTTCATAATTCTTTCATACATGTCACTCTTGATTCATTGCATATCCTGGTACACCGCTGGAGGCATTCACATAGAGTCATATTTGTTCTAAGTATTGAGTTGTAAGTAAATAAAAGTGTGATGATCATCATTTTTAGAGCATTGTCCCAAGTGAGGAAAGGATGATGGAGACTATGATTCCCCCACAAGTCGGGATGAGACTCCAGACTAAATAAAAAAAGAGGCCATAAAAAAAGAGAAAAGGCCCAAATAAAAAAATGAGAGAAAAAGAGAGAAGGGACAATGTTACTATCCTTTTACCACACTTGTGCTTCAAAGTAGCACCATGATCTTCATAATAGAGAGTCTCCTATGATATCACTTTCATATACTAGTGGGAATTTTTCATTATAGAACTTGGCTTGTATATTCCAATGATGGGCTTCCTCAAAATGCCCTAGGTCTTCGTGAGCAAGCGAGTTGGATGCACACCCACTTAGTTTCTTTTGTTGAGCTTTCATATACTTATAGCTCTAGTGCATCCGTTGCATGGCAATCCCTACTCACTCACATTGATATCTATTAATGGGCATCTCCATAGCCCGTTGGTACGCCTAGTTGATGTGAGACTATCTTCTCCCTCTTTTTGTCTTCTCCACAACCACAATTTTATTCCACATATAGTGCTATGTCTATGGCTCACGCTCATGTATTGCGTGAAGATTGAAAAAGTTTGAGAACACCAAAAGTATGAAACAATTGCTTGGCTTGTCATCGGGGTTGTGCATGATTTAAATACTTTGTGTGGTGAAGATAGAGCATAGCCAGACTATATGATTTTGTAGGGATAACTTTCTTTGGCCATGTTATTTTGAGAAGACATAATTGCTTAGTTAGTATGCTTGAAGTATTATTATTTTTATGTCAATATTAAACATTTGTCTTGAATCTTTCGGATCTGAACATTCATACCACAAATAAGAGAATTACATTGAAAATTATGCCAAGTAGGATTCCGCAACAAAAATTCTGTTTTTATCATTTACCTACTCGAGGACGAGCAGGAATTAAGCTTGGGGATGCTTGATACGTCTCCAACGTATCTATAATTTTTGATTGCTTCATGCTATATTATATTCTGTTTTGGATGTTTAATGTGCTCTGTTATACACTTTTATATTATTTTAGGGACTAACCTATTAACCGGAAGCCCAGCCCAGAATTGCTGTTTTTGCCTATTTCAGTGTTTCGCAGAAAAAGAATATCAAACGGAGTCCAAACGGAGTGAAACCTTTGGGAACATGATTTTTGGAACGAACGTGATCTAGAGGACTTGGACCCTACGTCAAGAAAGCTACCAGGAAGGCATGAGGTAGGGGGCGTGAGGGAGTCCTGGATTAGGGGGTCCTCGGACAGCCGGACTATATACTTTAGCCGGACTGTTGGACTATGAAGATACAAGATTGAAGACTCCGTCCCGTGTCCGGACGGGACTCTCCTTGGCGTGGAAGGCAAGCTTGGCAATACGGATATGTAGATCTCCTCCC
This sequence comes from Triticum aestivum, assembly GCF_018294505.1. Classification (NCBI taxonomy): domain Eukaryota; kingdom Viridiplantae; phylum Streptophyta; class Magnoliopsida; order Poales; family Poaceae; genus Triticum; species Triticum aestivum. Next base: position 379,470,490 of record NC_057814.1, on the reverse strand, counting down.
TTGTAACCGACTCTATGTAACCCTAGCCCCCTCCGGTGTCTATATAAACCGGAGGGTTTAGTCTGTACGACAACAACAATCATACCATAGGCTAGCTTCTAGGGTTTAGCCTCTACGATCTCGTGGTAGATCAACTCTTGTAATACTCATATCATCAAGATCAATCAAGCAGGAAGTAGGGTATTACCTCCATCGAGAGGGCCCGAACCTGGGTAAACATCGTGTCCACCGCCTCCTGTTACCATCCGCCTTAGACGCACAGTTCGGGACCCCCTACCCGAGATCCGCCGGTTTTGACACCGACATTGGTTCTTTCATTGAGAGTTCCACTGTGCCGTCGCGATAAAGGCTTGATGTCTCCTTCGATCATCGGCAACGATGCGATCCAGGGTGAGGTTTTCTTCCCCGAACAGATCTTCGTATTCGGCGGCTTCATACTGCGGGCCAACTCGCTTGGCCATCTGGAGCAGATCGAGAGCTATGCCCCTGGCCGTTAGGTCAGGTTTGGAAATTTAAACTACACTGCCGACATCCGCAGAGACTTGATCTTTGATGGATTCAGGCCCATGTCAGGTGCGCCGCACAGTCACGACGAGCACGACTTAGCTCTGCCGTCGGACGGTGTTCGGGAGATCACACCTATGGCTACTCCGGCCCTAGATCCGGAGTCGATTGCGCCGTCCGAGGACGGGTGGATGGACCCCGCCTCGGAGGCCACACACTCAGTGGCGATAGAGCCGAATACTGACTTCACCTCCTATGAGACATGTGTCGCCGGATCCTCGGATTCGTCCCCGGCCATAGGCCCCGAACCGCCTGTGTCCATGCCTATCGAATCTGATTGGGAGCTGATCATGGAGTTTACCTCCGCGGATATCTTTCAGCACTCGCCCTTTGGCGATGTGCTAAATTCATTAAAGTCTCTCTCCTTGTCAGGAGGCCCTTGGCCGAACTATGTTCGGCTCGAGTGGGAGGCGGACGACGAAGAAATTCGTTCCCCACCCACCACCCACTTAATAGCCACTGTCGATGATTTAACCGACATGCTCGATTTCGACTCCGAAGACATCGACGGTAGGGACGACGATGCAGGAGAAGAACAGGAACCACCGCCCATAGGGCGCTGGACAGCCACTTCATCACACGATATATATATGGTGGATACACCCAAAGAAAATAATGACGAGGAATGGAAGGATGCAGCGAGAGATAGTTCCCTCGAGAAGCAACCAAAGCGACGGCGTAGGCGCCGCTCCAAATCCCGCCTCGGCAAAAACAGCGATAACAGCGCAAGAAAAAATAATACCCCGATTGACTCCAGAGGAAACAATGACCACACGGACCCAGCGACAGAGCAGGATGAACCAGCGGACGGCGAACATAGTACAGAGCCGCTGTCCGATCACGGCGATGCCGAGGATAAAGCTCATCAACCTCTCTCCGGAGAGGAAAACAGTCCGGAGAGGAAAACAGTCCGGATGACGATGCACACATCATCCCGGAAAGGCCCTTGGAACAAGAGAACCTCCATAGAAGGCTTATTGCCACCGCGAGGAGTCTGAAGAAACAGAAGCAAAGGCTTAAGGCCGCGCAGAATACGCTCAACAGTAGATGGAACAAAGTGCTCGACACTGAAGAAAAGTATGGTGGCAGCCGCCACACAAAGAGCTATCCAAAGCGCAAGCTTTTGCCTGAATTCGATGATGAGGCCTTAGAGCCTACACAGCCGAAAAATAAAACGGCTGACCGGTCAGATCGACCACCTCGTGGCCGCGATAGGGCGGCTAACGAGGCCGCACATAAGTCAGCACACGATTCATGCGAGGACTTGCATCAAAAAACCGGCATGACCAGATCCATCTATGGATCTAGGAAGCGCGCTCCAGCGCAGAATCAAAACCGAACACTACAACCGTCAAAACGCCATAACACATCCAAATACAGGGGTGTCGTGCACCCCCTATGCTTCACCAATGAGGTGCTGGATCACGAATTTCCAGAGGGATTCAAACCCGTGAACATAGAGGCGTACGACGGAACAACAGACCCTGGGTCTGGATTGAGGACTCCATCCTCCATATCCATATGGCTCGCGGAGACGATCTCCACGCCATCAAATACTTGCCCCTCAAGTTGAAAGGACCAGCTCGGCACTGGCTGAAGAGCCTCCCCGAAAATTCAATTGGAAGTTGGGAGGAGCTTGAGGATGCTTTTAGGGCTGACTTTCAAGGGACCTGTCCGACCTCCGGATGCAGACGATTTAAGTCATATAATTCAACAGCCCGGCGAGTCAGCCCGAAAGCTTTGGAACAGATTTCTCACTAAGAAAAATCAAATCGTCGACTGCCCGGACGCCGAAGCCTTAGCAGCTTTCAAACACAGCGTTCGAGACGAATGGCTCGCCAGACACCTCGGCCAAGAAAAACCGAGGACAATGGCAGCCCTAACAAGCCTTATGACCCGCTTTTGCGCGGGCGAAGATAGCTGGCTGGCCCGTAGTAGCACCAGTGACCCAGGCACATCTGAAGTCAGGGATGGCAACAGAAAACCACGATGCAGTAAAAGCAAGCGTCGAAATAACAAAGACAACCCAGACAACACGGCGGTAAACGCCGGATTTAGGGGCTCTCGACCCGGTCAACGAAAAAAGCGTTTCAAAGGCAACAGAGATGGACCGTCCAGCCTAAACAAGATTCTAGACAAATTATGTCAGATTCATGGCACCTCCAATAAACCTGCAAATCACACCCACAGAGAATGCTGGGTCTTCAAGCAGGCCGGCAAGCTAAACGCCGAACACAAGGGGAGGGAGACACCAAGTGAAGACGAGGATGAGCCTTGCCAGCAAAACACTGGGGGACAGAAAAAATTCCCACCAGAGGTCAAAACAGTGAACATGATTCACGTAACAAAAAGGAGGAGCAAACACGCACTCCGAGACATATGTGCCGTAGAGCCCGTCACCCCTAAGTTCAACCCTTGGTCGGCCTGCCCGATCACTTTTGATCGCAGGGATCACCCAACTAGTATCCGGCACGGAGGATTGGCTGCCTTGGTGCTAGACCCAATAATCGACGGATACCATCTCACCCAAGTCCTCATGGACGGCAGCAGTAGTCTTAATCTGATATATCTGGACACAGTCCGCAAAATGGGGATATACCCGACAAGAATCAGCCAAAGCAATACTACCTTTAAAGGAGTAATACCAGGCCCAGAGGCCTGCTGTACGGGCTCTCTAATACTAGAGGTTGTATTCGGTTCTCCCGACAACTTCCGAAGTGAAAAGTTAACCTTCGACATCGCTCCATTCCGAAGCGGCTATCAAGCACTACTCGGAAGAACAGCCTTCGCTCGTTTTAATGCAGTACCGCATTACGCTTCTCTTAAGCTTAAGAAGCCTGGTCCACGTGGCATCATCATAGTTAGCGAAAACATTGAGCGTTCCTTACGCGCGGAAGAACGTGTGGCGGCTTTAGCAGCCGAACACTAAATGGCCTCTCCAACCAGAATAAATGGTCGGTCGTCAAGACCGCGGACACAGCTAGACGAGTCTGGCGCACCACTAGCTGTAACACATTAGATAGACCAGAGATTGGATTGATGGATATACCCCCATAGGCGGTACCAGGGGCTTCCCGCATGTAAAAAGGACTATAGTTCGGCTTGACCTCATTTAGATTGAATTTTAATAAGAATAATCAGTTTTTCACACGAAGACTTTCATCTAAGTTTTTCTCTTTTACAGATGACAATCATGCTACACCCTTCCAGGATATGGCACAACGAAGACACAGGCGCAGACGTGCAGCAGGGCCCCGCTCAAAGGTTTCTTTTTAGATTAAGACCCTGTGTAAACCTTTCTTACTTTCTCTTGTTGCTTAACACCCCCGGATACCTAACACAACCGTGAGGGATGCTGGCATTGTTGGCATTTCGCCACGTCAGACTAATGCACGTACCTGGAAATATAGGGTCCATTATCAAGGGCGTTACTCAGCCCGGTACATGTTTTAGAGACCGAACACCTTAGGGAGTGTTCGGCGTCGCGAGTTTGGCCTTATATGCACCAGCTCCGAATCATGTCTTTGGTCAAATGTTGGGTTTGCCCGGCTCCCGCGTTCTGCTACCTTACGTTCCGCTCTATCGGCTAAGGTGGCACCGGGAGAACTACTGCGATTGTGCCCTGGTTCATCGGATGAGCACCTCAGTAGAGAAAGCCGAAAACTGACTGTCATGATAAAGCGCGAGACTGGTCAACCACTCGATGACTTAGCGGAATCTTTGGGATTCCTCCGCATTAACGAAGGGCCGGTTTTCCCGGTCATGTACGTACGTGCCCCGTACTCGGATGAGCGCGGAAGTACCAGGGGCTATATAGTAGCCCCACTGTCAAACTCCTATGGTTAAGTGAAGGTGTTAAAGCAATATAGTCCGATTGCCTCGTTCGCCGCGCTACCACCTCCTTAATGGACCAAGACGTTGGATCAAGTGTGAACACGCGCTTTTGCGAACACCCCCGCATTATATGCGTGGGGGCTGAAGCCAACGACTGCAAACTTTCAGGTTATATATATATACATAAACGGTCGCACAGGAGGCATCATAATACTTTCAGGCAAAAGTATAAACACATCCTTTATAATTCAAATAACATTGTTTTTACAATCGGGATACATGTCACTCGAACATGACACTCTTCGAGCACTGAGCCTCTATTAAACGAGCACCTTCTAGGACTTCTTCAAAATAGTGCTCGGCCGAAACCTGGCCTACGGCCGGATTCTGGGTTGCAATAGAGGTGGCCTCCATCTCTGCCCAGTATGTCTTGACATGGGCAAGAGCCATCCGCGCACCTTCTATGCATGCCGACCTCTTTACAGCGTCGATATGCGGCACAGCACCAAGGAATCGTTGCACTAGACCGAAATAACTATTCGGCCTTGGTCCTTCCGGCCAAAGACGATCCACGACAGACCTCATGGCAAGTCCGGACAACCTATGGAGCTCGGCCCACTCGGCCATTTGCTCATTTGACAGCAGCGGACGCGCTGGAGCATTGAACTGCGACCAGAACAACTTTTCCACTTCGTGATCTTTTTGATCTTTGAAAAACTTGGTCGCATCAGCAGCACTCGCTGCCAAATCCAAGTACGCGTTGGCAGAACTCCATAATTGATCCAGAAGGGCATACTTAGGATCTCCGAACTTCGTCCGCAACAAAAAGGGCTTCCCAGCCGTGATATCTCCGGCTTGACGTAGCTCCTCCTTCGCCGCTCTGATTTTAGAGCGGGTTTCCTTAGCTGCTACCATGGCTTTCTCCCGGCCCGCCGTCTTTGTTTGACTTTCCCTTTCAAGAAGCTCATAACGATCGGCGGCATCTTTCAACTCAACAGCCATCTTGGCTATTTTCTCTTTGCTCTGGCAATGCGCAGCCTGTTCGGCTCTTAACTCTTCGACCGCCTTTAGGGCGGCCGCATCACTCCTCCTGGCTTGTTCCTTGGCTCGGGCAAGTTCCGCCCGAAGGGTCTCCACGGCGGCGGCTCCATCTGCAGTCACAACATATTATAGATACTAGCATCATGCTCCTCTTAATATATATTGACCATCGGAGAATACATACCCTGTGCCTCGTCAAGCCGCTTGTTTACAAGCACGATGTCGGCATCCACCGCATCAAGTTGCCGCTTCAGTTCGGCAAACTCACCAATCTGGCTAGCCACCGGACCCTCAGCCGCCTGCACATGAAGGCGGCATGATCATTACCTGGGACTATGATCCTCTGTTTGCCGCCTTTTTCGACAGCAACCAGAGTCTCAGGGGCTACAATCTGCATAGGGCACACCTAGCGTGTGCAGTACCGTCAAAAATATACATATTACTTTGCGTACCTCAAAGCCTCTCAGCAGGCTCATAAAAGCTTCATGCAACCCGCTTTCGGCGGATGAAATCCTGTCAACCACCGTACCCATTAACGTACGATGCGCTTCTGAGATAGCCGCTTGCTCCAGAAGATTCATCAGTGCGTCTGGTCGCGCACCGGACAGTTCCGGACTCTTTCTGTTGCTCCCCTTAGGAGCCGAATACTCCGGACTTCGGGAGGCCGAAGGGTTACCTTCTGGCCTTGGTGGACTAGGACAAATCCTTCGCGACGACACCTCTGGGTCGTCCGCCTCATGAGGCGGGGAGGCATGGGGAGGCGTTTCGCTCTCCATCATCTCCGTAAGAAGATCCCCCGAAGACGAACTCTGTCGAGAAGGGCTATGATCCGAACTACAAGACATACGTCTTGGTTATTGTCCTCAGAAATAAAGTAAGATATATTTACTACAAAGTACTTTTGTTTACTTACAGCTCGGTGCAGGGCTGGTCCCCTTGCGGGCACTGTTCGGTAAGGATGCCCTCCGGGGTAGGGCCCCCTGACAAAGGTTTCTTCCCTCATTTGGAAACCATTGTTTCCAAGTCTTCAGAGGCGGTCCTCTTCCTTCGTTGGGGAGAGAGAATTTTAGATTCTTCTCTCCGGTTATCCTCCTTCGCGGAGGCACTAATTCCCCGGTTTGGATGAATAATGAGTGAGGCCCGCTTTTGGCTTCTTTATTCCTCCCTTTATCTTCCCCTGATGGCGCTTGATAAGGCGCAAGCTCAAGCATCCTGGCTAGTACAAGATCCGGTGAGCCTTCGGGAAGGGGGGTCGAACACCTGATCATCTTCGCCTTTTTTATCCAGTCCTGGTCAAAGACCGACTTTTCAGAATGATGTTGTGATAAATAAAGAGACAGTATGTTCGGCCAAAGAATTACTTACTTGGGTGTCTGGACGATTGCAATTTAGGCCCGCATCCTCGGTCGTGTCCGGACACTTTATTCGTGATCCAAAGAACAATCTGTACATCTCTTCGAGCATCACGCCGAAGAATTGCTGAATGGTTCGCGGTCCTTCCGGGTTGAACTCCCACATACGGAGAGATCGACGTTGACATGGCAGGACCCGATGAACTAGCATGACTTGCATTACCTTGACAAGGCTGACATCTCTCTTGAGGAGATCTCGGATGCGACTCCGCAATGTCGGCACGTCATTAGCCGGCCCCCAGTCCAGCCCCTTGTTGACCCATGATGCCAGTTGTGGCGGGGGGCCCGAACGGAAGGCAGGGGCAGCTACCCACTTAGTACTTCGGGGAGCCGTGATGTAAAACCACTCCCGCTGCCATAAGTTGGACATCTCGGGGAAGGATCCCTTTGGCCATGGAGCATCGACGCCTTTGCTTATTATGGTGCCTCCGCACTCTGCGTGTCGCCAATCGATCATCTTCGGCTTCACATTAAAGGTCTTGAGCCATAAGCCGAAGTGTGGGGCGATGCGGAGGAAGGCCTCGCACACGACGATAAACGACGAGATGTGAAGGATGGAATCCGGAGCCAGATCATGGAAATCGAGCCCGTAATAGAACATAAGCCCTCTAACAAAGGGATCAAGACTAAAGCCTAGCCCTCAGAGGAAGTGGGAAACAAATACGACGCTCTCGTTAGATTCGGGAGTGGGGATGACCTGCCCTTGAACAGGCAGCCTGTGCGAGATTTCGGCAGTCAGATACCTGGCCTCCCTTAGCTTCTTGATGTCCTCCTCTGTGACGGAGGAGGCCACCCACCGGCCTTGAAGGTTGGATCCGGACATGATTGAAGGTCCGAAGCGCTTGGCCACCGCCTTGGGTGCTGGAATTCGAGGTGGGAGAAGGGAAAGATCGAGCGCAAGAATAAAAGGACAGGCCTTGACCCCTTTACAAAGAGGGTGAATATCAAGCGCCCTCCGCACGACCGTCCGGAACTTGCCTAAAACCAAGGAGTCGTACCAGTGGGCACGATTGGGTTACCCACACCCGTATTGATGAGAATCCCGTGAAAAGAGGGACACGATCTCTGCTTCGACAAGACGTGCCAACAAAATCGCCTCACAACACGTGCAGTGGCAGGCTCGGAAAAACGGTTCGTCATGACCAGACCGTGGCAGAACGTCACGTTAAGAAAAGCTGTCAGCAGATTAGATTTGTGGAAATATTATTCTCTCTATGGTGGTATGTGGAATTTTTTTTGCAGATCCGGACACTATCCTTGTGTTCAAAATCTTCTATGGAATATTCGGAGGAGGAACCCGCTTTGCAATGCCAAAGACAATCTGCGCGCCGGACTCATCGTCATTGAAGCCTGGTTCAGGGGCTACTGAGGGAGTCCTGGATTAGGGGGTCCTCGGACAGCCGGACTATATACTTTAGCCGGACTGTTGGACTATGAAGATACAAGATTGAAGTCTCCGTCCCGTGTCCGGATGGGACTCTCCTTGGCATGGAAGGCAAGCTTGGCAATACGGATATGTAGATCTCCTCCCTTGTAACCGACTCTATGTAACCCTAGCCCCCTCCGGTGTCTATATAAACCGGAGGGTTTAGTCCGTAGGACAACAACAATCATACCACAGGCTAGCTTCTAGGGTTTTGCCTCTACGATCTCGTGGTAGATCAACTCTTGTAATACTCATATCATCAAGATCAATCAAGCAGGAAGTAGGGTATTACCTCCATCGAGAGGGCCCGAACCTGGGTAAACATCGTGTCCCCCGCCTCCTGTTACCATCCGCCTTAGACGCACAGTTCGGGACCCCCTACCCGAATTGGCAGTTTGCCTAATAAGGCTGCTTTGCGCTTCTACTGCGAGGGCCGCAGTGTGCTCCTCCGTGCGGAGCGAGCGCTCTGTGTTTCCATTAACTGTTATAACCCCGCGCGGTCCTGGCATTTTGAGTTTGAGGTATGCGTAATGTGGTACCGCATTAAATCTGGCAAATGCGGTTCGTCCGAGCAGTGCGTGATAGCCGCTGCGAAAGGGGACGATATCGAAGATTAACTCCTCGCTTCGAAAGTTGTCCGAAGACCGGAAAACCACTTCCAGTGTGATTGAGCCGTGCAATAGGCCTCCACACCTCGGATTACACCTTTAAAGGTGGTTTTGGTGGGTTTGATCCTCGAGGGGTCTATGCCCATTTTGTGCACTGTATCCTGATAGAGTAGGTTCAGGATGCTGCCTCCGTCCATAAGGACTCGAGTAAGGTGAAATCCGTCAATGATGGGGTCAAGGACCAATGCGGCAGATCCGCCATGACGGATACTAGTGGGGTGGTCCCTGCGATCGAAGGTGATCGAACAAGAGGACCATGGGTTGAACTTTGGGGTGACTGGCTCCATCGCATAGACGTCCCTTAGTGCACGCTTCCGTTCCCTCATGGGAATGTGGGTTGTGTATATCATGTTCACCGTTTTCACTTGTGGAGGGAACCTCTTCTGTCCTCCTGTGTTCGGCGGCCGAGCCTCCTCCTCGTCATTGCTATGCAGCCCCTTGTCCCTGTTTTCGGCATTCAACTTGCCGGCCTGCTTGAACACCCAGCATTCTCTGTTGGTGTGATTGGCTGGCTTGTCGGGGGTGCCGTGAATTTGACACGAGCGATCGAGTATGCGGTCCAAACTGGACGGGCCCAGATTGCTTCTTTTGAATGGCTTTTTCCGCTGACTGGACTTAGAGCCACTGAATCCGGCATTGACAGCCGTGTCTTCGGCGTTATCGCCATTGTTGCGGCGCTTGTGTCTATTACGACGTGGTCTGCTGTTAGTATCTTTGGCATCTGAAGTGCCAGGATTCCTTGATGTGTTGTTGCTTCGAGCTAGCCAGCTATCCTTGCCCGCGCAAAAGCGGGTCATGAGTGTCGTGAGGGCTGCCATAGACTTCGGCTTCTCCTGGCCGAGGTGCCGGGCGAGCCACTCGTCACGGATGTTATGCTTAAATGCCGCTAAGGCCTCTGCATCCGGACACTCGACAATTTGGTTTTTCTTAGTTAGGAACCGGGTCCAGAATTTCCTGGCCGATTCCTCTGGCTACTGAGTTATATGGCTCAAGTCATCAGCATCCGGTGGTCGCACATAAGTGCCCTGGAAGTTGTCAAGGAATGCATCTTCCAAATCCTCCCAACTGCCAATGGAGTCTGCTGGCAAGCTATTCAGCCAATGCCGAGCTGGTCCTTTGAGTTTTAGTGGGAGGTACTTGATGGCATGTAGATCATCACCGCGAGCCATGTGGATGTGGAGGAGGAAATCCTCGATCCATACCGCGGGGTCTATTGTTCCATCATATGATTCAATGTTTACGGGTTTAAAACCTCTGGGAATTCGTGATCCATTACTTCATCAGTGAAGCATAGGGGGTGTGCGGCGCCTCTGTGCCGGGCTATATCACGACGCAGTTCATACGAGTCTTGTCTGCTGTATTCGGCCCAGCCGGATTTGCTTTTGGTATATCCGGCGTGACGATCATCGTCCCGCGTTGGGGCGCGGCCCCGTGATCCGTAGATCGATCTTGCATGTTTTGCTTTGTTTTCCAATACGTCTCGCAGGTCCCGCGTGTTGCCCCGGGCCTTGGTATTTTTGTTTGAATGGCGGCGGGGTGCGGTCTGGACTTCGGGCTGATATGCCTCTCTGTCTCAGCCACGAGGTGGCCGATCAGCTGCAGCATACGCTGGTGATGTGGGTTTCAATGCTTCCTCCTCGAGTTGGGGTAGCAACCTGCGCTTTGGGTAACTCTTGGTTGAGCGTTTGAGTTCGTATTCCTCGGCCGCAAGGACTTCAGTCCATCTGTCCGCTAGCAGATCCTGATCAGCTCAAAGCTGTTGTTGCTTTTTCTTCAGGCTATTTGCTGTGTCTATAAGCCGGCGCTTGAAGCGCTCCTGCTCGACGGGATCCTCAGGCACGATAAATTCTTCGTCGCCGAGGCTCACCTCGTCTTCGGAGAGAGGCATGTAATTGTCATCCTCTGATTCTCCGTCTGCTGCCTGTTCCGGAGGGCTAGCTTGTTCATCCTCCCGCTCGAGGTCTGGCTGGAGGGGATTGTCGTCGTCCTCGGCAATATCTGGAGCGTTATTGTCTCTTGTGCCGGTATCGCTGCTTTTGCTATGGCGGGACTTAGAGCGGCGCCGCTGACGTTGGTGCTTGGATTGCTTCTTGGAGGGGCTATCCTTCGCTGTCTTATCGACATCACCTTCTTTGGGGGTGTCCACCATGTATATGTCATATGATGAGGTGGCAGTCCAGCGCCCCTGTGGGCGGTGGTACTTGTTCATCTCCTGCATCGTCGTCCATACCGTCGATGTCTTCGGAGCCGAAGTCGAGCATGTCGGTTAAATCGTTGACAGTGGCTACTAAGTGGGTGGTGGGTGGGGAGAAAATTTCTTCGTCGTCCGCATCCCGTTCTAGCCGGACATAGTTCGACCAAGGGTCTCATGACAGGGAGAGAGACCTCAACGAGTTTAGCACGTCGCCAAAGGGCGAGTGCTGAAAGATATCCGCGGAGGTAAACTCCATGATCGGTGCCCAATCGGATTCGATAGGCACAGACGCAAGCGGCTCGGAGCCCGTGGCCGGGGACGAATCCAACGGTTCGGCAACACGGCTCTCGTAGGAGGTGAAGTCAGTATTCGGCTCTATCGCCACTAAGAGTGCGGCCTCCGTGGCGGGGTCTACCCACCCGTCCTCAGATGGCGCAATTTGTTCCGGATTGAGGGCCGGAGTAGCTGCAGGTGAGATCTCCCGAACACTGTCTGACGGCAGAGCTAAGGCATGCTCGTCGTGATTGTGCGGCGCACCTGACATGGGCTCGAACCCGTCGAAGATCAATTATCCGTGGATGTCGGCGGTATAATTCAAGTTTCCAAACCTGACCTGATGGCCAGGGGCGTAGCTCTCGATCTACTCCAGATGGCCAAGCGAGATGGCCCGCAGTACGAAGTCGCCGAATACGAAGATCTGTCGAAGGAGCCATCAAGCCTTGTGGTGACGGCACAACGGAACTCTCAATGAAAGCACCAATGTCGGTGTCAAAACCGGCGGATCTCGGGTAGGGGGTCCCGAATTGTGCGTCTAAATCGGATGGTAACGGGAGGCGGGGGACACGATGTTTACCCAGGTTCGGGCCCTCTCGATGGAGGTAATACTCTACTTCCTGCTTGATTGATCTTGATGATATGAGTATTACAAGAGTTGATCTACCACGAGATCGTAGAGGCTAAACCCTAGAAGCTAGCCTATGGTATGATTGCTGTTCTACGGACTAAACCCCCCGGTTTATATAGACACCGGAGGGGGCTAGGGTTACACAGAGTCGGTTACAAGGGAGGAGATCTACATATCCGTATTGCCAAGCTTGCCTTCCATGCTAAGGAGAGTCCCATCCGGACATGGGACGAAGTCTTCAATCTTGTATCTTCATAGTCCAACAGTCCGGCTAAAGTATAGTCCGGCTGTCCGAGGACCCCCAAATCCAGGACTCCCTCAACCATAGCCTCTCCGATGATGTGTGAGTAGTTTACCTCAGACCTTCGGGTCCATAGTTATTAGCTAGATGGCTTCTTCTCTCTCTTTGGATCTCAATACAAAGCTCTCCACGATTCTCGTGGAGATCTATTCGATGTAATCTTCTTTTGCGGTGTGTTTGTTGAGACCGATGAATTGTGGGTTTATGATCAAGTTTATCTATGAACAATATTTGAATCTCCTCTGAATTCTTTTATGTATGATTGGTTATCTTTGCAAGTCCCTTCGAATTATCAGTTTGGTTTGGCCTACTAGATTGATCTTTCTTGCAATGGGAGAAGTGCTTAGCTTTGGGTTCAATCTTGCGGTGTAATTTCCCAGTGACAGTAGGGGCAGCAAGGTACGTATTGTATTGTTGCCATCGAGGATAACAAGATGGGGTTTATATCATATTGCATGAGTTTATCCCTCTACATCATGTCATCTTACTTAAAGCGTTACTCTTTTCTTTTGAACTTAATACTCTAGATGCATGCTGGATAGTGGTCGATGTGTGGAGTAATAGTAGTAGATGCAGGCAGGAGTCGGTCTACTTGTCTTGGACGTGATGCCTATATACATGATCATACCTAGATATTCTCATAACTATGCTCAATTCTGTCAATTGCTCAACAGTAATTTGTTCACCCACCGTAATACTTATGCTCTTGAGAGAAGCCACTAGTGAAACCTATGGCCCCCGGGTCTATTTCCCATCATATTAATCTTCCAACACTTAGCTATTTTTATTGCCTTTTATTTTACTTTGCATCTTTATCATAAAAATACCAAAAACATTATCTTATCATATCTATCAGATCTCACTCTCGTAAGTGACCATTGAGGGATTGACAACCCCTTTATCACGTTGGTTGCGAGGTTCTTGTTTGTTTGTGTAGGTGCGAGGGACTCGTGCGTGGTCTCCTACTGGATTGATACCTTGGTTCTCAAAAACTGAGGGGAAATACTTACGCTACTTTACTGCATCACCCTTTCCTATTCAAGGGAAAACCAACACAGTGCTCAAGAGGTAGCAGGGGCATGCCCACTCTCAACAAGCCAGAAGAGTTCATGCCTCCATCCTATGTACTTCGTAAGACTAAGGATGGAGAAGTTTATTCAAAGTTTGTTGGTCCTCGAAATGCATTCCGGTTTTATGCTATTTGGGTCCCTAAGACCCTTGTGACTAACTTCAGAGGTCCCATTGCAAAATGGGTGCCTCTAACCAAGTCATAATTGTGTGTAGGTTGCCTTCTCCGGTGGAGTAAAATGGGTGATTGATAGTGGATGTACCAATCATATGACTGGAGATAGCAAATTGCTCTACGATTTCATGGAAGCTATTCAACCATTTATGAGCATTATGTTTGGTGGAGGATCAAAAGGACAGGCACTCGGGTTGGGCAAGGTGGCTATCGCAAATGACATGTCTCTTGCAAATGTCATGCTTGTCCAATCCCTTAAATACCATTTGCTTTCTGTTCGCCAATTGGCTTCTGTTGGTTATGGTACACACTTTGGACTAACGGATGCGAAAGTCTTTAAGAGAGATACTCTCGAAGTGGCCTTTGTTGGAGAGTTGGATGGCAACCTTTACACGGTTGATTTCTCGAAAGAGAGCACATTCCATGCAACTTGTCTAATGGCCAAGGCCGACAAGGGGTGTCTATGGCATCGTCGGCTAGCCCATGTAGGCATGAGAAATCTTCAAGATCTCTTAAAGGGTATCTCTTTTGAGAAAGATCGTGTGTGTAGTGCATGCATAGCCGGGAAGCAACATCAATCAAAGCACCCACCCAAGAATATTGTGTCTACTTCACGGCCTTTGGAGCTCCTTCATGTGGATCTTTTTGGGCCTCCTTCATGGGATAGTCTGGGTGGGAAAAACTATGGGCTTGTCGTTGTTGATGATTACTCAAGATATACATGGGTCTTCTTCCTCAAGTCCAAGGACGAGACGAAGATCACCTTCATTGATTTTGCCAAGCAAGCACAACACAAGTTTGACAAAGAAATCTTGGCAATAAGAAGTGATAATGGCTCTGAGTTAAAGAACTACACCTTGGAAGAATTTCTTAGTGATGAAGGAATTGAGCATCAATATTCTGCACCATACACTCCCCAACAAAATGGAGTAGCAGAAAGGAAGAACCGCACACTTGTGGAGATGGCAAGGTCCATGTTGGATGAATACAAGTCGCCACATAGTTTTTGGGCCGAGGCTGTCAACACCACATGCCATGCATCAAACTGGCTCTTCCTCCGCACTATATTGTAAAAGACTCCATATGAGCTCCTAACTGGGAACAAGCCAAATGTCAAGTACTTTTGTGTATTTGGGTGCAAATGTTTCATCCTCAACAAAAGAGAATGGTTAGGAAAATTTAAATCCAAAACCATTGAGGGCATATTTGTTGGCTATGGATCAAACTATCATGCCTATAGAGTCTACAACAAATCCAATGGATGTGTTGTAGAAACTTGTGATGTGGTGTTTGATGAATTTAATGGCTCCCATGGGGAGCAAGTTGATCTAAGTGATGTAGGTGAAGAAGATTCTTCTCAAGATATTTTGACCATGGGTGTTGGTGCAATTCTTCCAATGGAACAAGAACCCCATGATGATGAAGAAGAAGATGGAAGCTTCACCCATCATCAAACCACTTCAACACCCATACCACCACAAGCCCCTAGTGCTCAACCAATGCCCTTAGTACAAGTACAAGAAGATGATCAAGTTCCTCTTCATGATAATCTTCAAGAACAAGATCGTTATCAAGGGCAGGAACAAAGTGCAATCATTGATAATGAACCTCAACAAATGCAACATGAAGAAGAAGATCTTCCACCACGCGTCAATGATCCATATGTTGAGGATGTGGATGATGGTCATGAAGTTGAACCTCACAAAACCTTAACCTCCATCATGCCTCGAGTGGCCGGTTGTGTTGATGTTGACAAAATCTCACCGGCATATCAGAAGGTAGAGTCACTCATAAACAATTGACAAACTTTTGCGCTCATTTCTCGTTTATGTCTAGTGTTGAGCCTCTCAAGGTACAAGATGCATTGATGGACAACGATTGGCTTGTTGCTATGCAAGAAGAGTTGAACAGTTTTGAACGCAACCAAGTGTGGTCATTAGTCAAGAGGCCAACTACGGAGCACAATGTCATTGGAACAAAATGGATTTTCAAGAACAAGCAAGATGAGAATGGTGTAATCATCCGTAACAAGGCAAGGTTAGTGGCACAAGGGTACTCACAAGTTGAAGGTTTGGATTTGGTGAGACCTTTGCCCCCGTTGCCCGTCTTGAATCCATTCGCATCTTACTTGCTTATGCTGCTTTCAATGGTTTTACATTACATCAAATGGATGTGAAGAGTGATTTCCTTAACAGTCCTCTACAAGAACAAGTATATGTATCACAACCACCTGGGTTCGTTGATCCCAATCACAAAGACTATGTGTATAAACTTCATAAGGCTTTGTATGGCCTCAAACAAGCACCTCGTGCTTGGTATGATCATCTTAATAAGTTTTTACTCGATGATGGTTTTGTGAGAGGGGCAATTGATCCCACTCTTTTTACTAAGAGGGACAAGGGTGATTTGATCTTATGCCAAATCTATGTAGATGATATCATTTTTGGTTCTCCTAACATTCATTTATGCAAGAAGTTTGCGGCCTCCATGACCAAGAATTTCAAAATGACACTCAATGCGGACTTGAAGTTCTTTCTCAGATTCCAAATTCAACAATTTCAAGAAGGAATTTTCTTGTCTCAAGAAAAATACCTCAAGGATATTCTAGAGAAGTTTGGCATGTCTGATGCTAGTCCATGTAAGACACCCATGCCAACCAAAATTGTACTCACTGAAGACACAAATGGTATCCCTTTCGACCCATCTATTTACCGCTCTATGATTGGTTCATTGCTTTATCTTTGTGCATCTAGACTAGACATCATGTTTAGTGTATGCATGTGTGCTAGATTTCAAGCTTCCCCTAGGGAAAGTCATCATAAGGCGGTTAAGCATATTCTTAGATACCTTGTTCACACCCCAAAGTTGGGACTATGGTACCCAAGGATGCTAAGTTTGATCTTATTGGGTACACGGATGCGGATTGGGCCGCAGACAAAGTGGATCGTAAGTCCACCTCTGGTGCATGTCAATTTCTTGGACGCTCCTTGGTAAGTTGGTCCTCGAAGAAACGAAATTGTGTTGCTCTTTCCACCCCTGAAGCTGGATACATTGCAACAGCCAGTTGTGCAACTCAATTACTATGGATTAGGCAAACTTTGAAGGATTACGGTATCACCTATAGACATGTGCCTCTTCTATGTCATAATGAAAGTGCCATCAATATTGCTGAGAATCCCAAATATCATACTCGCACCAAGCACATTGATATTAGGTATCATTTCTTGCGAGATCATGTGGAGAAGGGTGACATTGATATTTCTCATGTGAGTACGGATATGCAACTTGCAGACATTTTCACCAAACCATTGGATGAAGTAAGGTTCTGTCAACTTAGGCGTGAACTTGGTATCTTGGAGCTTGACAACATTATGTGAAAACTAGTACCCATGCATGCATTGTCATAATGTCTTGTCTCGATGTAGGCATATATTTAGGGGGAGACACTCAACTCATGAGTACTCTCACCCTATGTAATGCATAAAAAGAACAAACACTCTCAAAGCTACCAGGTTATTATAACTATGGTGCTTTCAATGATGGAGTAGTGATCATGCACCAAAAGTTCCAATCTTTGCGGAGCCATGTCACGTATAGTCACACATGGTGGCATTGGCCACCGCTCTTGTCATTAGAACAATATCTGAGCGGTATGTTTTATTGCTGTTGGCACAGGATACTCGTTGCTTAACATATTGTGTCTTTGCATCTTACTAAGTACTGAAATCATCATCTCCCCATCATTGTCATTAGCACCAATTATGACACCCTATTCTTCTCAACAACAACAAAAACCGTCTGTGCTTCCGGTCGTCCGCTATGTACGGGACGTCTGTAAAATCCTTTCTGTTGCCCTCATACCGGATGTCCGGTGAGACCGGACTTCCGTTAATTTCTGCCCTGTCCCATCGCGTCGGACGTCCATTTTTGCCGGTCGTCCGCTACCTGGCGTATCTGACAGCCTTCTCAGGCCCCGGACGTCCGTTCTGCACCGGCCGTCTTGTCAATTCCTAGCCCGCATATATACAGCAGAGTGCGTGTTGGCAGTTCCTATACCTAAATCCATCCGTTCCTCATCCCTTCTCCGCTGCCGCCGCCGCTCACTCTCCTCGCTTGGGTTGCGCGCCGGCCGTGCTCCTCGCCATCTTTGTGCGGGCGGGGTCGTCCCAGCCGCTGTCGGGGCTCCGTTCGTCCTTGTCTCGTCCCGGCCGTTGTCGGGGCCCCGTTCGTCCCCGTCGCATCTCCTCCTCGTCTCGTTCGTCCTCCCAAGGTAGCACCTCCTCTTTTTCTCCCCTCATCCATCGAACTTCTTTGATCTATGACAGTGGATAAGTGATTTGGGTCTTCCTCCTCCTCTAGGTCGAGATGCCAAGGACCAAGCACTCCGCGCGCAAGTAGGTCACGGGTGAGCCATCTCGTCTGTCTTGTCGTGGTGGCTCGGATGATTCACAAGAGTGGGCCTGTCCTCGGAAGCGTGTCGCCCACCCTCACAGCTCGGCTAGCGACTCCTCATCGGAGGAATTCGACTATGAGGACGAGCTGGAAGATTTGGAGCAGCCCGAGTATGTTGCTGTTCGCACCACTGCACCCAAGCCAGGAACCCGTCGGCCCACCTTCAAGCCTCCTCCTCCTCCGGTGCAACCTCAAGGTGATGCCCGTCGCATCTCTCTTCAACCTCCACTTCCTCTTGGCCGCAACATTCAAAGGTTCAATGAGGTTCCCATTGCTTCCTATCTTAAGCTTCGTCGTGATATTGATCAATTCTCTGTTGTTAGCGACTCCCAAGATGCTCGCTTTCACACTAATGTCCAGGCAGACATTTTTACGACCATCATCATTCCTAAGGGTCTATCTCTGCATGTATGCATTGACTTAGAGCACATTCGTTCTCATCCGGTGAAATATCCGGGGGCCATTGAGCTCATCGAGTCATCTAATCTTGCTACTCCATTTGCATTTCAGCATGATTTTAACCTATCTGCCATTCTTCAATTCTATGCTACATGCTACTTTGGTCCAAATAACACTGTCACTTGGATGACCTCCGACACCGTGCTCACGGCATCTTATTCTCAATTTGTTGCTGCACTTGGTTTTCCTGACACCGGTTTAAAAATCCATACGGATGACCCCCACCATAGGCCCAAGGGCATTGAGGTCTGTGCGGATCTTCTCAAACCCTTGGGTGAAATGACTAATGAGGAGAAACAAAAGGGTCTGAACCAAGTCTCCATTTGGCGCTCCCCTTTGTACATCATCTATCAGTGTGTCATTCGCACCATTTATCCCAAGATGGGTGACAAGGGGTCTTGCAATAGCTACTGCATTGATCTCATGCATCGCCTCTATACGTCTCTAAAGGGGAAGATAAATGTTCCTCATTTTCTGTGGCATGAGATCTGTCTCGCTTATTTTCAGCACAAGCGGGCCTTTCCTCATGCCTATTTCTTCACGCATTTATCGAGAGTGTTGCTCCATTTCCCATTGCCCCACTCACTTGCATGAGTGGTGGGTCATTCCACCTCACATGGCGGATGATTGGGTCCCCAAGGACTCTACTGCTCCTGCTCATCGCACTGCAGCTAGTGTTCCTCCTCTTACTGCTCGTTCTACTCCTTCCGGGTCTGCATCCTTTGGGCGCATTACTCGCTTTCTTGGGAAGGATCACTCTGCCATGATGAAGGTGTTTACCTTTCATTGCTCCCAAAATCATGACGTTGTCACTCGCATGGTCACTTCCAAGAATGCTCTGAAGGCTCGTCTGAGAGACTCCGGAGTTTACGATGTGAGTGACAATGAACGTCTTCCTGACGAACCACCTTCTAATTTTGGTTTTCCCTCGGGTCCTGAGTGGGCTGATTTCCTTGATGAGGCAAGTGGCAGTGGTGCTGATGATGATGATGATGATGATGCTCTTTGATGTTGTTATGACCCCTTTTGGGTATTTGATGCCAAGGGGGAGTAGGCACTTATCTATGTAATACTATGATATTAGCTTGTATCAAACAATTGTTATGTATTTTATCGACTTATGTTCTATGCTATAAGTGATGAACCTTTATGGAGCCTATTCTGGTTTTGTGTTATCTTGTTATCTTGTTTATGAGATTTGTTTGTGATGGTATCATATTGAGGGGGAGCTCTCTTCATGCTTATTTTTATTTATGCACATGTTTAGGGGGAGCTCCTCAACAAATCCTTTCGATATTCAAAGTTTCCTTTCTACATATTGAGAAGTGCATGTTGATGTTGATGACAACATGCATTTTGGGACTAATCATGTTTATCAAGTATATCTCAAGATTATGTCTCAAGGGTTGTGTGTGGATCATGACTATGGACATATATATATATATATATATATATGTATATATATATATGTATATATATATATATGTATATATATATCACACAAGAGCAGAGATACAAGACAAAGACAAAAAGCTTCAGCTCTTTTTCGGTTTGTTCTTGAGTATAGGGATCCCGCAGAATTAAGAGGGGATCGTTGGATTTTGTGAAAGAACTTGGTCAAACCCACAAAATATCCTCACACATCATCTTTGTGTCCTCTCAAATTCTTCCTCTAACTTGTGCACAAATTCTGATATGATTCTACGCTAGTAGGTTCAGCTATCACCGGATGTCCGACGTTCTATGGACGTCCGACCCCTCACAACCGACCGGGCGTCCGGCTCTTCCCGGATGTCCGGTGCATCCTCACAGAAGCTAAAATAGCGGAAATCTGGTCTCACCAGATGACCGGTCACCGGACGTCCGCTCCTCTCCAGATATCTGGTTCTGCCTCAACAGAACATTAATTAGCGGATTTTCGACCTCACCGGACGTCCGCTGGCTGTGTGTCTCATACTTCTTCTGTGGCCTGGTAGGTGTTCCAGCGACTGGACGCCCGGCCGCCCGGCTGGACGTCCGGTCCAATCTGAGTCACCAGTCATCCGGTACCCACCGGACGTCCGTCAGCCCCTGTGCACTAAGTGGCTCAACGGTCTGTTTTGCACTATCACTATATATAGCCTTCTCCCTCCCACGGGATAAAGTTGACCATTCACTTTGAGCTTACTAAGAACACAGCTCACTCCTTCTCTTGACTCCCTACACCAAATCCTAGATCCCCAAGGGATTTGGGAACATTTGAGAGAAGTTCTCCAATCAAGTGATAGATCCACTCCTTCCCCTTCTTCTCACCAAAGGAATTCGTGATTTGAGCAAGTTCTTGAGCATTTCCCAACGGTCTTGTTACTCTTGGAGGTTGGAGACTCCTAGGCGGTAGGAGTCTTTCAGAGAGGAATCGACCATTGTGATTACCCCCGGAAAAGTTTGTGAGGGTTTCGAGACCACCCGAAGGTCTACCACTAGTGGTTGAGAAACGCCTCTGTGGTGTTGTCTCAAAGGAAGAATAGGGTTAGCCTTCGCGGTAACATCCACCTCTCTAACGGTGACGTAGCTTCCCTCCAAGAAAGTGAACATCGGCATACATCCTCGTCTCCCGGAGTTTTGGTTATTCCTAACCCTAACTCTCTACTTGTGGTTACTTATCTCTTAGCACTTACTTATATCATATTATGCTTGCTTACTTACATACTTGTGTTACCTATTTATCTTGCTTAGTTCTTAGCATCAAACTTGCATTTGTTAGACACACTTCCATATTCCGCATTATTGCCTAAAATTGCTAAGTAATAATTAAAATTTGTAATTGTACCTATTCACCCCCTCTAGGTCCATCTCGATCCTTTCACCGAGTGTGGAGCAGATCCTCACTTGGATTGTCTATTAACTTATGCAAAAGCTGGTTCGCGGCTAGGCCCCCGAGTGTGGAGTAGATCCTCACTCCGATTGGTTTTAACTTAGGCGAAAGCTGGTTTGTGGCTAAGCCCCCGAGTGTGGAGCAGATCATCACTCGAATTGTTTTTCAACTTAGGTGAAAGCTGGTTCGTGGCTAAGCCCTCGAGTGTGGAGCAGATCCTCACTCGGATTGTTTTTTTACTTAGG
>NC_057814.1:379394843-379448614 GCF_018294505.1 Triticum aestivum | reverse complement strand
AAGCCCCCAAGAATGGAGCGGATCCTCACTCAAATTGTTTTTTAACTTAGGCGAAAGTTGGTTCACGGCTAAGCCCCTGAGTGTGGAGTAGATCGTCACTCGGATTGTTTTTTAACATAGGCGAAAGCTGGTTCACGGCTAAGCCCCTGAGTGTGGAGCAGATCGTCACTCAGATTGTTTTTTTTAACTTAGGAGAAAGCTAGTTCACAGCTAAGCCCCCGAGTGTGGAGCGGATCCTCACTCGGATTTTTTTTAAATTAGGAGAAAGCTTTGATTTGCGCTCCTTTGCATTCCTTTTTTGCTTCTTGAGCTTTGTTTGAATTAGGCGAAAGCTGGTCGCAGCTAATCCCTCTCCTATCTGTCACCCACTGGGATGTGTTAGTTTCCAAATGTGGCTCACCTGGGTGAGGACGCGGCCTTAGGCCGAACTAGACGATATACGAAAAAAAGCAAGACTTTTATTCATCTAAGTTCATTCAGACTAACTATTACAAAGGAGGAATTTTATTTGAAGTATAAAACTTGCGGAGCAGGTCCGCGTTCCAAGCTCTGGGCTCTTCTGTTCATTTGGCAAAGTTGTAGCGTTTGTATGCTCCATTGTGCATGACCTTCGAAACGGCGAATGGCCCTTCCCACATGGGCGCCAGTTTGTGAGGCTTCTGCTAATCCACTCGGAGGACCAAATCTCCTTCCTTAAAAGCGCACACTCTGACGTGTCTGTCATGGTAGCGGCACAAGTCTTGTTGGTACAATGTTGATCTAATATGCGCTAGCTCATGTTCCAACTCCAAGATGTCGAGGCCATCCTGCCTCCATTTTTCGGCTTTGGCCTCCGAGTAAAGTTCCACTCAGGTAGAGTTGTGAAGCAGGTCACTTGGTAAAACTGCTTTCGACCCATACACCATGAAGAATGGAGTGCGATTGGTGGACCGATTCAGGGTCGTCCACAGGCCCCAGAGGATCGACGGTAGCTCGGTTACCCATGCCCCTGCCGCATGGGTTAGATCACGCATGAAGTGAGGCTTCAACCCTTGGAGTATAAGTCCATTCGCCTGCTCGTCTTTCCCATTCGACTGTGGGTGTGCCACGGAGGCGTAATCGACCCGAGTGCCTTAGGAGTAGCAGAATTCATGGAACTCATCTGAGTCGAAGTTAGAGTTAGATCCGTTGTCGGTGATGATGCTATGGGGACCCCGAATCCGAAGATTATCTCTTTGATGAACTGTATGGCGGTGGACAAGTCCAACTTCTTTATTGGCTTCGCTTCGATCCACTTGGTGAACTTATCAACCGCCACCAACAGGTGTGTGAAACCACTCGCTCCAGTCCGGAGTAGGCCTACCATGTCGAGCCCCCAGTCTGCGAACATCCAGGTGAGGGGAATGTCTTCAAAGCGGACGTCGGCTGATACGTCTCCATCGTATCTACTTTTCCAAACTCCTTTGCCCTTGTTTTGGACTCTAATTTGCATCATTGAATGGAACTAACCCGGACTGACGTTGTTTTCAGCAGAATTGCCATGCTGTTATTTTTGTGCAGAAATAGAGGTTCTCGGATTGACCTGAAAATTTATGAAGAATATATTTGGAATATATAAAAATACTGCTGAAAGAATCAACCAGAGGGGGTCCACCCATTGGCCACAAGCCTGGGGGTGCCCCCCTGGGGCGCACCTAGGTGGCTTGTGGGCCCCCTGGACCTCCTCCGGCCCTAATTCCAATGCTATATATTCACATTCAGAGAGAGAAAATCAGAGAGAAGGATTCATCGCATTTTACGATATGGAGCCGCCGCCACCACCTCATGTTCTTCATCGGGAGGACAGATCTGGAGTCCGTTCGAGGCTCCGGAGAGGGGGATTCATCGCCATCATCATCACCAACCTTCCACCATCACCAATTTCATGATGCTCAACGCCGTGCATGAGTAATTCCATCATAGGCTTGCTGGACGGTGATGGGTTCGATGAGATTTATCATGTAATCGAGTTAGTTTGGTTAGGGTTTGATCCCTAGTATCCACTCTGTTCTAAGATTGATGTTGCTATGACTTTGCTATGCTTAATGCTTGTCACTAGGGCCCGAGTGGCATGCTTTAAGATCTGAACCTATTATGTTTTCATGAATATATTTGTGTTCTTTATCCTATCTTGCAAGTTGTAGACACCTATTACGTGTTATGATACGCATACCCCAAGGTGACAATAATTAGGATTCTTTCCGGTGATTACCGTAGTTTGAGGATTTCATGTATTCACTAAGTGCTAATGCTTTGGTCCGGTTCTCTATTAAAAGGAGGCCTTAAATCCCTTAGTTTCCATTAGTACCCCGCTGCCATGGGAGGGTAGGACAAAAGATGTCATGCAAATTCTTTTCCATAAGCACATATGACTATATTCGGAATACATGCCTACATTATATTTATGTATTGGAGCTAGTTCTGCGTCACCTAGGTTATAACTGTTGCATGATGAATGCCATCCGACATAATTATCCATCACTGATCCATTGCCTATGAGCTTTTCACATATTGATCTTTGCTAAGTTACTTTTCCGTTGCTACTGTTACGATCACTACAAAACTGCTACTGTTACTTTTGTCAGCGTTACC
This sequence comes from Triticum aestivum, assembly GCF_018294505.1. NCBI lineage: Eukaryota > Viridiplantae > Streptophyta > Magnoliopsida > Poales > Poaceae > Triticum > Triticum aestivum. The sequence goes on along the minus strand of NC_057814.1, from coordinate 379,446,004 downwards.
GTTACTTCCATACTACTTTGCTACTAAAAACTTTGCTGGGGATACTAAGTCTTTCAGGTGTGGTTGAATTGACAACTCAGCTGCTAATACTTGAGAATATTCTTTGGCTCCCCATGTGTCGAATCAATAAATTTGGGTTGAATACTCTACCCTCAAAAACTGTTGCGATCCCCTATACTTGTGGGTTATCAAGACCTTTTTCTGGCATTGTTGCCAGGGAGCATAGCTCTATTCTCTGAGTCACATGGGATTTATATCTGTTGATCACTATGAGGAATTTGAAAGATACTAGAACCAAGATTTTTCCCTCTACTACGAGGGGAGGTAAGGAACTGCCATCTAGCTCTGCACTTGATTCACCTTCTGTTCTGAGTAAACTTGCGACACCACACCTGCTATTCATTGTGATATGTCGCAAGTAATTGATGCTACTTCTGCTATGTATGATGCTTATGATGATACTTTGCCACTAGGTGAATTTATTGATGAACAACGTGCTAGAGTAAATGCTGAAACTGATGATATTTCTGAAACTGATGAAATTATTGAGACTGAACACTTTGAAATACCTGCTAGACCTAGCTCTCCTAGATATGAATTGCCTGATATACCTGAGGGTTATGTTATGGATGGAGAGGTAGCTAGGGACTTTCTTGCTTGTAAGGATAGATATGAACTTAAGAAATTATTATGCAAGTGGAAAGAAAAATATTTGAATGCTAGAATGCAATATGATCCTAAGTTTGCTACTTCACCTATCTTTGTTACTGATAAGGACTATGAATTATCTGTCGATCCTAAGTTAATTACTTTGGTTGAATCTGATCCTTTCCATGGCTATGAATCTGAAACTGTTGTGGCACATCTTACTAAATTGAATGATATAGCCACCCTATTTGCTCATGAGGAAAAAATTCGCTATTACGATATTCTTAAGTTGTTTCCTTTCTCACTAAAGGGTGATGCTAAGTTATGATTTAATTCTCTTGCTCCTAATTGTGTGCGTAGTCCCCAGGATATGATATACTACTTCTCTGAAAAATATTTTCCTGCTCATAAGAAACAAGTTGCTTTACAGGAAATATTTAACCTTGTGCAAATTGAAGAAGTGAGTCTCCCACAAGCTTGGGGGGGGGCTTCTCCAATTACTTAATGCTTTGCCTAATCATCCTATCAATAAAAACGAAATACTTGATATCTTTTATAATGGACTAACCGATGCTTCTAGGGACCACCTAGATAGTTGTGTTGCTTGTGTTTTCAGGGAATGAACTGTTGAGCAAGATGAAGTGCTATTGAATAATATATTGAGTAATGATAATGATTGGACTCTCCCCGAACCACCTCCTAAGCCAACTCTGAAGAAAAGAGATATTCTATTTCTCAATCTTGAAGATATGCAAGAGGCAAAGAAATCTATGAAAGAAAAAGGTATTAAAGCTGAAGATGTTAAGAATTTACCACCTATTGAAGAAATACATGGTCTTAATACTCCGGCATAGGCAGTAGAGGTAAATTCTCTCTATAGATTTGATGAAGGTGATATCCCTTATAATAAGTCTGCTAGTCAATGCTTGGATGAATTTGATAACTTTATTGTCAAACAAGAAAACTTCAATGCTTATGTTAGTAGACAATTGAAATGTAATGCTTGTATGCTTGACTGCTTGGGTGACTATATGTGTAGAATTGTTAATGATCTCAAGATTATTAGTAAACATGCTTCCATGGTAAAAACTCAAGTAGAACAAGTTATTAAGGCACAAAATGATTTGCTTAATGAGATGAATAATAAAAATAGTGATCATGTTGTTAGAGTTATGACTAAAGGTGGTAAAATGACTCAGGAACCTTTGTATCCCGAGAGCCATCCTAAGAGAATTGAGCAAGATTCTTAGAGAGTTAATACTGATGCACCTAGTCCTTCTAAAAGGAAAAAAGAAAACTGATAGGACTTTGCATGCTTCTAGTGAACCTGTCATAGATACACCTGAGAATCCAAATGATATTTATATTTCTGATGCTGAGACACAATCTGGTGATGAACATGAACCTAATGATAATGTTAATGATGATGTTCATGTTGATGCTCAACCTAGTAATGATAATGATGTGGAGATCAAACCTGCTGTTGATCTCGATAACCCACAACCTAAGAATAAAAGATATGATAAGACAGACTTCATTGCTAGGAAGCATGGTAAAGAAAGAGAACCATGGGTTCAAAAACCCATGCCCTTTCCTCCTAAACCATCCAAGAAAAAGGATGATGAGGATTTTGAGCACTTTGTTGAAATGCTTAGACCTGTCTTTTTGTGTATGTGTTGGACTGATATTCTGAAAATGTCTCCTTACGCTAAGTATATGAAAGACATTGTTACAAATAAAAGAATGATACCAAAAGCTGAAATTTCCACCATGCTTGCTAATTACACTTTTAAGGGTGGAATACCAAATAAACTAGGAGATCCAAGAATACCAACTATACCATGCTCCACTAAAAGAAACTATGTTAAAACTGCTTTATGTGATTTGGGAGCCGGTGTTAGTGTTATGCCTTTCTCTTTATATTGTAGACTTCATTTGAATAAGTTGACACCGACTGAAATTTCTTTGCAAATGGCCGATAAATCAACTGCTATACCCATCGATGTTTGTGAGGATGTGCCTGTCGTAGTTGCAAATGTTACTATCTTAATGGACTTTGTTATTCTTGATATTCCCGAGGACGACAGTATGTGGATCATCCTTGGTAGACCCTTTTTTGAATACTGCAGGGGCTGTTATTGATTGCAACCAAGGCAATATCACTTTTCATGTTAATGGTAATGAGCATACGGTACACTTTCAGAAGAAACAACCTCAAGTTAATAGCATCAATTCTATTGGAAAAATTTCAACTATTTGCTATTGGAGGTTTTGAATTCCCTCTTCCTACTGTCAAAAAGAAATATGATATTATTGTTGTTGGGAACATGCATATCCCCGTTGACGTAACCTAGTGTTATACGAAGATTCTCCGGTTTCATGTCATTCGGAAGAAGTTTGTTAATAAGATTTGATCAACCTTGTTAATGGATTCCTTTTTGATGGGCATGAGATGGATGAATTTAGTAAACACAACCTTCTGTACCCACTTTTTACTTCCTGTTATTTATAATAAATAAAGCAAAAATACTATTATTTGTCAGTTTTCTGAATTATCTGTGCAATAAAAAATGTCCCAGAAATAAAAGTTCTCCAAATGCCCTAAAATTTTAGAATGATTTTTTCTAGAATATTTAAGAAATTTTGGCACTGAGAACACACCAGGGGGCAGCACCAGTGGGCCACAAGCCCACAGGGTGTGGCCACCCCTGGGAGCGCCTAAGTGGCTTGTGGGTCCCACGTGGGTCCCCCTCACTTATTCCAGCACCCATCTACTTCGTCTTCCTCCAGAAAAAATCTTCCCATAGCTCAAACCCGTGTTCTAGCTCATTTTGCTGCCATTTTCGATCTCCTAGCTCAAAGCTCCATTTGCAAAACTGTTTTGGGGATTGTTCTTCGGTATGTGACTCCTCCAATGGTCCAATTAGTTTTTGTTCTACTGCTTTATATATTGCAAATTGTTGCCACTATGGTGACCTTGTTCTTGAGCTTGCATGTCAAATTTATATGGTCCAAAGTAGTTTAGATGCATGATATAGCCTCGAGGCACTCGTGGGAGTAGCTGCTATCAATCTTGTTGAGTTTTGTTCACTTTTATTTCGAGTCACTAAATATTTCAGAATATTTTCAAAAAAAAGGAAATAAATGATGAAGAGATGGTTAAGGGGTTCTTCAAGCCGGAATACAAATGAAAATGAAAATGAGGAGAAGAAGAAGCCCAAGTACAACCTTCCGCGTACGGCAGAGGTTCGGCCGTGTGAAGGGCCAAGTGATGCATTCTTGAGGGCGGCCAAAATTTATGATGATTTTTGTTATTTCGCAGAGAATGCAGGCCTCACCGACTTCCTCTGCGATAAGTGTGACCAATACATCTTACTCACTAAAACCTTCGTGCAAAACTTTCGTTTTTATCCTCGGAAATCACCACCCACTGTAGAGTTTTATTTATATGATGAACATAAGGAAATGGCGCCTTATGATTTTTGCGAAGTTTGCCAATTACCTCATGAGGGCAGCGTCAGTGAACCATGTCCGAGAGACGTGGAAGACTTTATTTATGAAACTACTATAGGGGAAGAGAGGGGGGTGTCGGAAGCGAGAGTGGCTAGCTTACATTTTCCCGTTTTACGCTATTATTCACTATTTGCTGGGAGGTGTTTGATTGGTCGTGGGGAGAGCGGAGGCCTTAGTGCCCCAGACCTTGCTATTTTGCGCCATGCTTTCTATTGTGATAGAACTTTTAGTTTGGGCGCTATTGTTGCTCGTTGGTTAAACACACACCATATGAAGGGCCCCATCTTTGGAGGTATCTACGCCTCCCACCTCGCTAGATGCTTTGAGATACCTATTAGGCATCATAAGGAGGAGGAGATGCTGCTACCCACTAGATATTTGAACTATAACAGTACGGTAGCGCACGATTTTATTAAGAAAGATAAGGACAAGAGACTCCTCTACAACCTTGTATTTAGCTAGGATACTTGTGAGACTATTATGTTGCCTGCTTCTTCTTTGTTCGATATTCATTCAGGCAGGTACACTATTATGCCCGAGGACATCTACAGATTTTGGGGTCTTCCACAGCCCCCAGTACCTGAGCTAGCACCAGTTCCTGATCCGTATCAGGAGCCTATTTTTCAGTGGGAGCCACAGGAGCTCGCCAACCAGTGGAACCCTCAGGACCCTCGGGAGTATCGAGGAGAGGGTTATTTCGAGCCATGGCCTTAGACCAAGTTAGGCCAAAACCTAAGCTTGGGGGAGTACGTATTTCTCACCAACATTACATTCATGTTCACACACTCATCCAGTTGTCGGTGTTCATACTTTCTCATTGTATTATCCATGTTAGTTTATTTCTTTTTCTCGCTTTCTTCTTGTGTGTTTGAAAAACTTTGAGAAAATCCAAAAAATATAGTTCTTGCTTCTTTCTAATTTTCCGTCTAGTTTAATTTAGCAGTAGTATTAAAACAAAACCCAAAAAGATTTCTCCGTCTTCTTTTGCTTGTTGGGAGCTTTCCCGTGTAAATAGTTTTTCTTGTTCTTGTTTTACTTTCTTCAGAAAAACAAAAACTTCAAAAAAATATTTTAGTGTGTTTCTTTGAAATTCTTTTCCTTTTTGTTTGGGACGTAAGGAGAAGACCACAATGAAAATGTTGAGTGGCTCTCATATGCATTATTGTTGATCTAACAGAGAGCCCATATTACCTTGTATTTTCCTTTGAATAAATGTTTGCAGCTTCCAGCTTAGTCCAATGCACGTGCACTCTTATTATTATCCACACCGTTCGGTCATGCGAGTGAAAGGCAATAACGACGATATTTGATGAAATGATTGAGATGGAGAAAAGCTGGTATGAACTCGGCCTATTTTGTTTTTGTAAATATGATTAGTTCATTGTTCTTGATTCAGCCCATTATGAATGAAACATGTTTGGAATGACAATTAGAGATTATAGTTACTCATGCCATGCTTAATTAGCTAGGAGTGGATAATGGTTTATCTTGTGTGCCAACATGAAAATTAAAATGGTTATGATGTAGTATGATAGGAGGGTATCCTCTTTTGAATGATTCAAGTGGCTTGACTTGGCACATGTTCACGCATGTAGTCGAAACAAAAACAACATAACCTCCATGACATTTATGTTCATGGTGATTTATATCCTACTCATGCTTGCACTCAATGTTGGTTAATATCAATGCATGTTTATCACCGTTGTCGCTCTCCAGTTGGTCGCTCCTTAATCTTTTGCTAGCCTTCACTTGTACTAAGCGGGAATACTGCTTGTGCATCCACTTCCATAAAACCAAAGTTGTTCCACATGAGTCCATCATACCTACCTATATGCGGTATTTACCTGCCGTTGCAAGTAAATTTGCATGTGCCAAACTCTAAACCTTCAAATGAGAATCTGTTTTGTATGCCTAAATCGCTCATGTAGTGACTGGGGGCTGTCAGTATCTTCCATGCTAGGTGGGTTATTCTCACGATGAGTGTTTATTCATTTGTCATTCACGAGAAAGTGGCTGGTAATCGGGATGCCCAGTTCCATGCTTGAAATTAAATCAAAATATAAATTCAAACAAACCCTCTCCCCCAGGATTGTTGTTGGTATATGGACGGTACCCGTTGTTTCAGATCAGCCGTGGAGTGTGATTGTTGGTGGAGGGTGAGTAAAAACTTTACCATTCTATTTGGGAACTGCCTATAATGTATCTAGCATGGAAGTTACCGAGATCTCTTGGTTGTTATGTTGACAATGAAAGCATACCGCTCAAAATTATATTCATCTCTGTTTTAAAAGCTCGAGCTCTGGCACCTCTGCAAATCCATGCTTCCCTCTGCGAAGGGCCTATCTATTTACCTTTATTGCTGAGTCATCATCCTCTTCTAAAAGGCACCAGTTAGAGAGCACCACTGTCATTTGTCTGCGTTGTTACTAATTGATATTGAGTATGACTGGATCTCTTTTTCCATGAATTACAATGTCTAGTCAGTCCTTAATCTTTAGGGGTGCTCTGCATTTATGTTTTACGGTCTCAAAAAGGGCTAGCGAGATACCATTCTGTCATATCATATCATGATTGTTTTGAAAAAGTGTTGTCATCCGAGATATTATTATTGCTCCCTAGTTGATTATGCCATTGATATGAGTAAATTTGAGACCTAAATGTTATTGTGAATATGGTTAGTTCATAGTCTTTGCTGAAAACCTGAATACTGGCTAGACATATTTGCAACACCAAGATCAAACAGAGTTTGTAAAAGTTTTTCTTTGTCACTTTCAGTTTGTTAACTGAATTACTTGAGGACAAGCAATGGGTTAAGCTTGGGGGAGTTAATACGTCTCCATCATATCTACTTTTCCAAACTCTTTTGCCCTTGTTTTGTACTTTAATTTGCATGATTTGAATGGAACTAACCTAGACTAACGTTGTTTTCATCATAATTGCCATGGTGTCATTTTTGTGCAGAAATAAAAGTTCTCGGGTTGACCGGAAAATTTACGGAGAATATTTTTGGAATATATAAAAAATACTGGTGAAAGAATCAACCAGAGGGGTGATACGTCTCCAACGTATCTATAATTTTTTATTGTTCCATGCTATTATATTATCTGTTTTGGATGTTTTAGATGCATTAATTTGCTATTTTATATTATTTTTGGGACTAACCTATTAACCTAGAGCCCAGTGCCAGTTTCTAATTTTTTTCCTTGTCTTAGAGTTTCGCAGAAAAGGAATACCAAACGGAATGAAAGTTTCGTCATGATTTTTCTTGGACCAGAAGACATCCAAAGGACTTGGGGTGCAAGTCAAGGAAGCCATGAGGCGGCCACAAGGACAGAGGGCGTGCCCAGGGGGGTAGGGCACGCCCCAACCCTTGTGGGCCCCTCGTGACTCCACTGACTTATTTCTTCCGACTATATATTCTCATATATTCCAAAACCAATGAGGAGAGCCACGAAAACACTTTTCCACCGCCGCAACCTTCTGTACCCGTGTGTCGGTGGGAAACGACACCTATGGGATCACAAGAATCCCTACTACGGTTGCCGGGGCGCAGGGTTGCAAGAAGAGCAGGATTAGTAATCAGCACAAGGATCGTTTACCCAGGTTCGGGCCGCGAGGATGCGTAAAACCCTAGTCCTGCTTTGGTGGATGTATTGAGTGCTCTTGAGCCTCCCAACTAGTTACGGTGGCTGGGTCGTTCCAAAGAGCCGAATCCTTCTACAGTACGCCATGGGCCTCCTTTTATAGTCGGAAGGGGCTGCCACAGTGGCACACAAGAGGTGGAAAGGCGTACAGTGCTACGAGCTTATCGCTCGTATTACAGGACAAGACGCATTTAATGCATCGCTTAGGTGTCCCCTAGCTTTATCGGGGACGGGGGCGAGGCCCGTCCCGTTCGTCGCCGCTCCCCCTCACTTCGACACGCGCCCTAGCCAGCGCTGCATGCGGCGCCATGTAGGCAGGCAAGCAGCCGAGGTGGCGCGGTGGTAGGGTCTTCACGAAGATCTGCATGCCGCCACGCATGTGCTTGCTGATCTGGTCTGGGAGCTGCATGTTGCCACGCAGGTGCCAGCCCAGCTGGTTGGGATGGCAGCTGCATGCGAATGGCGGTGGAGACTTGGCTGGTGCGGGCCTGGAGGTGGCCCTGCTGGCGCCCTTGGCGAGGGCCTTCCCGGGTGGCCCGGCAAGGGCCTCGCCGTGGCGTGCTGTTGTCCGTGGCAAGGATCTTGTCGGGGGTCTTGTGGCTCCCCTCTGCAAGGATCTTGCAGAGGATCGTTGTCTTTTAATCCTCATCTGATCTTGAATATTCCTTGTCTTCACAAAGATCTGCATGCCACCATGGAGGTGCCTCCCGAGCCCTGGCCCAACGTGGTTGATGGTGTTGCAGACTGTGGGCTCAAGGGTGGTGCGCTTCGCTGGTGTTGGACGAGTCGCTCGGACAAGGGCCTTGCCAGGGCTGCCCCGGCAAGGGTCTTGCCGGGGGAACCCGCTTCATCTCTCTGCTCTTTTGTGGTCTCGGCCTTGGCATTGCTCTGGCTGTCTTGGGCTTCGGTTTTACCTCGTTTCACCTCCCCTGTTCTGCTTGGTGTAGACGTTGGCGCGGCTCCGACTGTCCGTGCACAGGTAAAGGGGTACAAAGGTGCGCCCCTTCTTTTGTACACCGACAGGAGCCCCGGGGCCTGGGCCACACATAAGCGCGACACGTTGTTGGGCCAGGCCCAAAACGGTGCGTGGGCAGGAGGGGCGGTTTTTACCGCGGTAATTTTCCGTGTGCTGCGCTTCCCCACGACCCGTGTTGAATGCGTGATGTGGAGGGGTGCGCGTGACGTGGGCGGCATGCGTGGGGCGGTTCCCGCATGCATGCGTCACATCATGGTAAAGAGGCGGCTCGCGCCTTCCCCGTAAAAAGAGGGAGGCATGGAGGCGCGGCTCATTTACTGGATGGACTTGGGTCGCGGTCTTTAAGGCACCCACGCCCCCTGATCACGGGGCGGGGAATGGTCGCCTCACCGGTCCTTTCGACCCTGCACGCTCGCCACACGTCCTTCATGCAGGTGGTGAGCTGTGGAGGCGGGAAACCGGGCCCTCGCTGGTTGGGGCAGCGGGTCGGTCCCGATTCCCTGCGCCCCGATGGCTGGATTGGCTGAGCGGGGCGGCCGAGCCCCGACCCCGCCCCTTTATAAGGAGAGGGAAAGGGGGGAATGGCACTCCGCACTCTTCTATCTTCTATCTCCTGCTGCTTCTGCTTCTTCCTCTCATCTACCATGGAGAAGGGGAACCCCGGTCCCTCGACGATGGCGGCGAGGGTCGCCGCTCGACAGTGCGTCCCTCCTCCTCCTGAGCCCGCGGTGGCGGAGCCGGCCGCGAGGGGAAGGGGGAGGGGCGAGGCCGTGGGTGAGGTCGTGGCCGAGGTCGTGGTGCCCGGGGAAGAGGAGGACGGGGCGGCGCGTCGGCCTCGCCCCCGCCAATGATGCCTTTCTCGATGGAGGGCCATGTTGGAGACCAGCCTCGCGAATTCTTTATCAGGCTGCGCCGGCCTCCGCGTCGCCATCTTCGTCTTCTCGCCCCGTTTGCTCGGGAGATGGAGCGTGACCCGCCCCAGACCCTCAGATTGCACATGAGGGGCTGTGGGAATGGGGCACGCGGGTCGACGTCGACTTCCCGGCTCCTCGGGTCATGTACCTCCGCCGTGGATGGAAGACGGTGGGGCTCGTCCTCTACTTCAAATTAATGGAGGATGGCCTGCTCTCTGTCAAGATCTTCGGGGATCTCGGAACCCGCGTGAAGTGCTGCGTGGAGAGCTCCTCTGACGGAGATTCCGACGATGGAAGCTCTTCCTCGAGCGAAAGTGACGAGGGGGACAGCGGGGCACATGACGAGGATGAGTCCGACTAGGCGTCGGACGCCCTGCGCCTGGGTGGGTGCGGCAGCAGCAGCATCTGCACCTGGCCGCTCCTCCGGCGGAGTTTTGCCGGGGGAGGAGCCAGCTCCTTGAACTTCTCGGGGCCGTCTCCTTGGGCGGTTGGCGTCGGGGGGCTGCGGAAGAGGAAGAGGACGGGCGGCAAGGCCGTCAACTCGGAGTACGCGGACACCAACGCCTTTGTCGCGTGTTCGGCGACCTGCCGCCTCGTCTTCCAGCTCCTTTCCCGGCACCGTCATCACCGGCCCATCCGCGGGCGGCCACCGAGGTGTTCTCTTGGCGCTTTCTGCTGCTCGTAGTTCTCCTAGGCGCCCCTTCCGCCCTTCCGCCTCCTTGACCTGCCTCCTGAGGAGAGGGACAAGAAAGGGATCACGGGCATCTCATCTCTTTTTTAATCTGTAAGCCTTCGGGCCTTGTTAAATTTAAAGCTTGTAATCCCCCTTGTTCATTTTTTCTTTCCATACGAACTGTACCTGTATGGGACGTTTTTAATGAAAAAGGGTGCTTGCCGAGTTCTTCGTGCGTGAGCGAGGCCCATGCCAAGGATGAATCCTTGTTATTTTCATAATAAACGTTATTTCCCGGCAACAGGCCTTGCCGTTTCTCTTCTTCGGCCGACCGTTCTCGCGCTTTTGGCGGAGGCAGGGGCGAAGTAGAGTTAGGCTCCTCGTTCATTTCTTCGCCACCGCAACTACTACCAAATTCCGACCCAGGAAGTAACTCTAGGGTAGAGGGAAAAAAGGGAGTACGGTGGTTTTAAGACATAAACGACGCTTCACATGTCCCAGTTCCATACGAAAACGTACAGCAGGGGGATGGAAAACTTATCTGAATCCGCAGCCCTCGGCAACCTTGGCTCGGCGTGGTTGGATCCTTGCATCTTCAGCCTCCGGCAGCCTTGCCTTGCCGGGGTCGGAGCGTCAGTTCGTTCTCCTTTTCGCAAGTGGCTCAGCAGAAGTGCCCTGCGAACCAAAGAAAACAGAAAAGATGCACAGCCGACCTCTAGGCTAGGGGTTAGTCACCGCTAAGCACTATCAACCCTAACCGAGGAAGAGACTCAACCTAGCATGCATGCTATAACTTAGGGCGCTAGCGCTTCGTTTATTTATGCTCAGGGTCTGCGCCTGGCTTTGTACAGAGGGTTACATGCCTTGCCGACAAAGCTTGTACAAAAGGTGGCTTGCCGGGGGGCCCGGCAAGCCGTGCCTTATGGGTAAAACTTGCGAAGATGCTCGATATTCCAGGAATTACTCACTGGGACGGCATCTTCGATCTGCAGGCGGACTGCGCCGGGCCTGGTGACTTGTATTACCCGATAAGGGCCTTCCCACTTCAGCGTGAACTTGTTGGTATTATTGGCCGACTGAACGCGCCGAAGAATAAGGTCGCCTTCCTCAAAGCTTCGGGCATGAACCTTGCGGCTATGGTAGCGGCGCAAGGCTTGCTGGTAGCATGCTACTCTCACAGCCGCCCGAAGACGATCTTCCTCAAGGAGCATTGCGTCATCTTGCCGCAACTGCTCTTGGTCAAGCTCATCATAAGCGAGCACTCGAGGTGACCCGTATATGAGTTCCGTGGGGAGAACTGCCTCTGCCCCATATACTAGGCAAAGGGTGTCTAACCGGTGGCTCTATTTGGCGTCGTACTGATTGACCAAAGAACCGCCGGCAACTCATCAATCCAGTGCCTTCCGCTCTTGTGCAGCCTATCAAAGGTCTTCGTTCTCAGGCCTCGCAACACTTCGGCATTCGCCCTCTCCGCTTGGCCGTTGCTCCGGGGGTGTGCCACGGAAGCAAAACAGACCTTGCTACCAAGGTCTTCAACGTACTGCATGAAGGTGTGGCTCGTGAACTGCGTGCCATTGTCAGTGATAATTCTGCTTGGCACACCAAAGCGGCAGACCAGTCCCTTGAAGAACTTGACGGCTGACTGTGCTGTCACCTTTCTCACTGCTTCCACTTCCAGCCACTTTGTGAACTTGTCGATTGCAACGTACAAGTACTCAAAGCCCCCGACAGCACGGGGGAAGGGGCCCAGTATATCGAGCCCCCAGACCGAGAATGGCCAGGAGAGAGGGATTGTTTGAAGGGCTTGAGCTGGTTGATGAAGCTTCTTTGAATGGAACTGACACGCTTCACACTTGGTTACTAGTGTCGTCGCATCCTGGAGGGCGGTGGGCCAGAAGAAACCTTGCCAGAACGCCTTGCCGGCAAGGGTCCTCGACCCTATGTGGGAGCCACATATGCCTTCATGTATCTCCGCCAACAGCTCCCCTTCCTCCCGGGGGATGCACTTCAATTTCACACCGTTCGGCCTCCTCCTGTACAGGACGTCATCGACGAACTGGTACAGGGCAGACCGACGGGCTACTTTTTCTGCTTCTTCCTGCTCCTCAGGAAGCTCCCCTGTTTGGAGGAATCGGACGGTATGCTACGCCCATGCCGGAGCTTGGGGCTCGACGGCAAGGACCAAAGGCATCTTTTCTGCCATGGGAGCGGCTGTCTCCACGGCAAGGGCTTGACGCCCTACCGGAGGCAGATGTTCTTGGGCAGGCTCAGTGTGCACGGCAACATCCTTGCCGGCAGTCCCAGGGGGCTCGGCGGGAAAGTACTTGCCAGGGCCTGATTTCCTCTGCTTGTTCTGGCCTATTGATGGTTCGACGGATGGCTGAGTTAACCGGACCAAAAAGGTACCTGGTTCCACACGTAGCTTGAATGCGGCACGCTTCGACAGGTAATCGGCGATGTCGTTCTCCGCTCGGGGAATGTGCTCCGCTTGGATACCGTCAAAGCGCCCCTCCAGCTTCCTCACTTCATCTATGTAGGCCTCCATCAATGGGCTCTAGTAATCCTTGTTGACTTGCCTGACGACAAGCTGCGAGTCACCCCTGACGATGAGCTTCTTCACCCCGAGGTCTGCCGCGATTCTGAGACCGGCAAGTAGCCCCTCATACTCAGCAGTATTGTTTGTGGACATCTCCCTGGGAAAGTGCATCTGGACCACATACTTGAGGTGCTCTCCGGTGGGTGCGACAAGCAGCACACCGGCACCGGCGCCTTGCAGCGAGAAAGCCCCATCAAAGTACATGATCCAGTCGCGGTCTGCTTCCTTGCCAGGGAGAGCGGTCTCCTGGATTTCTTCGTCGGGCGTTGAGGTCCATTCTGCAATGAACTCCGCCAAGACTCTACTCTGGATTGTCGAGGTACTTTCAAACTTCAACCCAAAACTTGAAAACTCCAGGGCCCATTCCACAATCCTTCCGGTCGCATCTGGGTTATGCAGTATCCGTTGCAATGGGAGGCGGGTGACGACAGTGATCTCGTGGGCTTGGAAGTAATGACGCAGCTTCCTCGAGGCCATAAGGAGGCCGAAGAGCAATTTCTGCACACCGGAGTACCTCAACCTAGCCCCCTGCAAGAGGGAGCTGACAAAGTAAACCGGGTGCTGCATCATCTTCTTCTTCTGCACCACCTCACTTGACTGCGCGCACATTGCCTTGATGGCATCAGACTTTGCCGGGGGCCTTGCCTTGCCCGCACCAGGCCCTGCCGGGGGGTCTTTGGCTTGCCATCCGTTGGTTCTGCTGTCGCAACTGCCTCCTCATCGACCTCCCTTTGTGCCACCAGTGCGGCGCTAACCACTTGATTCGTCGCCGCCAGATACAGCAGCAACGGCTCTTGTGGTTTAGGCGCAACCAGTATTGGCGTGGAGGAAAGGTATTTCTTCAGATCCTGCAACGCCGCTTCGGCTTCTGGGGTCCACTACATTAGGCCTGCCTTCTTCAAGATTCTGAAAAAGGGAAGGGCACGCTCGGCGGACTTGGAGATGAATCGGCTCATGGCGGCGACGCAGCCGGTGAGCCGACGCACATCTTTGATCCGCTTGGGCGCCTCAATCTGCTCAATAGCCTTGATTTTGTCTAGGTTTGCCTCGATCCCGTGCTACGACACGAAGAATCCGAGAAGCTTGCCAAACGGAACGCCGAAGACACACTTCTCAGGGTTCAGCTTAAGGTTGATCTTGGGCAGGTTGGCAAATGTCTCTTCTAGATCTTGCACAAGAGTTGCCCCGTCCTTGGTTTTGACCACTATGTCATCCATGTATGCTTCCAAAGTTCTATGGAGCTGGGGTTCAAAACCAATTTGGACTTCTCTTGCAAACGTCGAGCCAGCACTCTTCAACCCGAAAGGCATCCGTAAAAAGCAATACGTACCACAAGGGGTGATGAATGTTGTCTTCTCTTCATCCTCTCTTGTCATGAAGATTTGGTGGTAGCCCGAGTAGGCGTCGAGGAATGAAACAGATCACACCCAGCCATGGAGTCAACAATTTGGTCGATGCGCGGCAACGGGAAGGGGTCCTTAGGACAAGCCTTATTGATATCTGTGTAGTCAATACACAGCCTCCACTTCCCATTTGCCTTGTGCACCACTACCAGATTGGCCAACCACGTCGGGTGGAGCACTCCTCTCACCAAACCTGCCGCTTCCAACTTCCTGATCTCCTCTATGATGAACTCCTGCCTCTCCAGAGCCTGCTTTCTGACCTTCTGCTTGACGGGCCGCGCATGAGGGCAGACAGCTAGGTGGTGCTCAATCACCTCCCTGGGAACACCGGGGATGTCGGATGCTTGCCACGCAAACACGTCGACATTCGCCCGCGGGAAGGTGACGAGCACGCCTTCCTATTTGCTGTCGAGGGTGGAGCCTATGGTGAAGGCCCCTCCCATGCCATCCTCCCCGACGGACACCTTCTTAGTCTGCGGTGGCTCGGTTCTGGATTTCTTGCTCTTGGCGGTAGAGCTCTCTGGCACGTCCTCGACGGTAGCGCAACACTCCGAGCAGGTGCGCCTGCCGGAGTGGGTGCGAGAGGTCTTGCCGGGCTTCTTCTTCCCTCCCGGGCCTTCAGTGGCAGGAGCAAGTGCCTTGACGGCAGCTACTGCAACTGCTTCCCGGTAGAGTTGGTCGGTGCAAATCAGCGCGTCCTTCTTGTCAGAGGGGACAGCGATGATGGTCAACGGCCCGGGCATCTTTAGCATGTTGTAGGCGTAGTGTGACGCCGCCATGAACTTGGCTAGTGCCGAGCGGCCGAGGATCCCGTTGCAGGGCAAGGGGATCTTGGCCACGTCGAAGACGATCCTCTCCGTCCTGTAGTTCAACTCTCCTCCAAACGTCACGGGCAATGTGACCTTCCCATTCGGCTGGCTCCTCCCCGGATTGACCCCTTGAAACGTGCCCGTTTCCTTGAGGTCTCCATCAGGAATTTGCAGCCTTTTGATCACGACGGGCGAGACCAAGTTCAGGCCGGACCCGCCGTCGACCAACATCTTGTCCACCTTGACGTTGCGTATCATTGGTGAGACCAACAATGGCAAACACCCGACCGCGGTTGTGCGGTCAGGGTGGTCCTCGGCGTCAAAGATGAGGGGCGTGTTGGACCAATTCAGCGGCTTCTGAGCGTCGAACGACGGCTCCGCTGCTGTAATCTCACACGCCCACTGCTTGAGCTGGCGGTGAGAAGTATGCGAGGTGCCACCAGCGGCGGGATGAACGTCGGGGATGTTGTACTGCACCCGGCTGAACCTCTGGATGTACTTGCGCGGGGTTTCCCCTTCCTTCTGGGGAATGATATGCAGATCGCTGGCCTTGCCATGAGCTTGGTGGCCTCCTGTGAAGGCGCCAACGAACTCATGGCACAGATCCACCCAAGAAGAAATGGAATCCGCCGGCAAGTGCATCAACCAAGACATAACATTGGGCTTCAGTGCCAGCGGGAAATAATTGGCAAGCACCTTGTCGTCGCGAGCTTCGGCAGCCTGCATCGCGATGGTGTAGATGCCGAGGAACTCGGACGGATGGGTCTTGCCAGTGTACTTATCGCCGACGTCGGGCTTGAACGTGCGGTGGGACGGCCACTGAACTGCCGCAACTCGCGGGTAAAGGCCGGGCAGCCCACCTCGTAAGGTAGGCCGCCGGAGCCCCCCGGTGCTGGGTGGTCCATAGCGGGTCCCGCCCGCTTGTCCGACTGGTGGCGTGTATCACGCCGGCGCTCGATAGTGGTTCGAGCATCTTCGTGAGCTCGTTCTCAAAGAACTTGGCACTAGTCGCGGTGGGTCCGCGGGTCGGATGACGCTATAGAGATGTTATCACAAGCGTCGTCACGACGGGCTGACGCCTGCGGCGGCTGGCGAGGAGGAGGAGAGTGCACCGTGACCGCAGCACCCCCGGTCCTCCCAGCGTTGGCATGTGGTGGCTCAGTGGAGCGCCGGCCCGACGGTCCCGCCGGTCGCAGATCGTCTTTGTTGGCAACGGCGACGAGGCTCCGGATGGTGGCCCTCCACTCGTCGAGCTTCTCCGCAGCAGGAGGGAAGTCGAGGAGCAGCTGCGCACGCGCCAAAGCTTCTGCTGGCGTGGGTGGCGGCGACAGCTGCATGGACCGTGGCGCGCTTCGACTTCTAACCACGTTAGAAGGAGCTGCATCACGACCCAGCGGCTGCGCGCCATTTTCGCCAGCACTTCGGCGGGCATGCTGAACTCCTTCATCTCGCGGACGACGCACAGGGCTCTTCCGACGGCGGTGCCCTGGGTCACCGGCGTGGTGACACTGCTCGTCGCGCACACCATGGGAAGAGCGCGCAGTGGTCGCCGGCGTGGGCGTCTTGGAGGTTGCTGCGCCGCCCGCGGGTGGCACAACGACACTCCTGGAGGGCCCCGCGCCGCCCGCGGGGGGCCCAGCCCCATCTTTAGATTTGGTGATGTGTGGCCCATCGCCTGGCGGGCGAACGGCACCACTCACCAGGCTCTGACTGCCAGGGCGATGCTGGTGCTCGCGGACCGCGGCTCGGGTTCTGTCCGCGACCGGGCCGCTGCTCGCCCGTAATAGCACGGGCCGTTCGGCCCCCGACGAGCCGATCGCCGTGGCCGTCTTCTTCTTGGGAGCCATGGCAATGAAGAAATGCTAGTCTTACTACTAGACTAGATTCTCACAATTGCGCCCCCCTACCTGGCGCGCCAAAGATGTTGGCGGGAAACGACACCTATGGGTTCACAAGAATCCCTACTACGGTTGCCGGGGCGCAGGGTTGCAAGAAGAGCAGGATTAGTAATCAGCACAAGGATCGTTTACCCAGGTTCGGGCCGCGAGGATGCGTAAAACCCTAGTCCTGCTTTGGTGGATGTATTGAGTGTTCATGAGCCTCCCAACTAGTTACGGTGGCTGGGTCGTGCCAAAGAGCCGAATCCTTCTCCAGTATGCCATGGGCCTCCTTTTAACGTCGAAAGGGGCTGCCACAGTGGCACGCAGGAGGTGGAAAGGCGTATAGTGCTACGAGCTTATCGCTCGTATTACAGGACAAGACGCATTTAATGCATTGCTTAGGTGTCCCCTAGCTTTACCGGGGACGGGGGCGAGGCCCGTCCCGTCCGTCGCCGCTCCCCCTCGCTTCGACACGCGCCCTGGCCAGCGCTGCATGCGGCGCCATTTAGGCAGGCAAGCAGCTGAGGTGGCGTGGTGGTAGGGTTTTCACGAAGATCTGCATGCCGCCACGCATGTGCTTGCTGATCTGGTCTGGGAGCTGCATGCTGCCACGCAGGTGCCAGCCCAGCTGGTTGGGCTGGCAGCTGCATGCGAACGGCGGTGGAGACTTGGCTGGTGCGGGCCCGGAGGTGGCCCTGCTGGTGCCCTTGGCAAGGGCCTTGCCGGGTGGCCCGGCAAGGGCCTCACCGTGGCGTGCTGTTGTCCCCGGCAAGGATCTTGCCGGGGGTCTTGTGGCTCCCCTCGGCAAGGATCTTGCCGAGGATCGTTGTCTTTTAATCCTCATCTGATCTTGAATATTCCTTGTCTTCACAAAGATCTGCATGCCACCATGGAGGTGCCTCCCGAGCCCTGGCCCAACGTGGTTGATGGTGTTGGAGACCGTGGGCTCAAGGGTGGTGCGCTCTGCTGGTGTTGGACGAGTCGCCCCAACAAGGGCCTTGCCGGGGCTGCGGAGGCTGCCCCGGCAAGGGTCTTGCCGGGGGAACCTGCTTCGTCTCTCTGCTCTTTTGTGGTCTCGGCCATGGCGTTGCTCTGGCTGTCTTGGGCTTCAGTTTTACCTTGGTTCACCTCCCCTGTTCTGCTTGGTGCGGCCGTGGGCGCGGCTCCGACTGTCTGTGCACAGGTAAAGGGGTAGAAAGGTGTGCCCCTTCTTTTGTACACCGACACCGTGAGATCCCATCTAGGGGCCTTTCGCGGCGTCCTGTCGGAGGGGGATTCGATCACGGAGGGCTTCTACATCAACACCATTTGCCTTCCGATGAAGCGTGAGTAGTTTACCTCAGACCTACGGATCCATAGCTAGTAGCTAGATGGCTTCATCTCTCTTTGATTCTCAATACCATGTTCTCCTCGACGTTCTTGGAGATCAATTCGATGCAATACTTTTTTACGGTGTGTTTGCCAAGACCTGATGAATTGTGGATTTATGATCAGCTTATCTATGAATATTATTTGAATATTCTCTGAATTCTTATATGCATGATTTGATATCTTTGCAAGTCTCTTCGAACTATAGATTTTGTTTGGCCAACTAGATTGGTTTTTCTTGCAATGGGAGAAGTGCTTAGCTTTGGGTTCAATCTTGCGGTGACCTTTCCTAGTGACAGAAGGGGCAGCAAGGCACGTATTGTATTGTTGCCATTGAGGATAACAAGATGGGGGTTCTCATCATATTGCTTAAGTTTATCCCGCTACATCATGTCATCTTACTGAAAGTGTTTGTCTGTTCTTATGAACTTAATACTCTAGATGCAAGCAGGAGTTGGTCGATGTGTGGCGTAATAGTAGTAGATGCAGGCAGGAGTCGGTCTACTTGACACAGACGTGATGCCTATATGCATGATCATTTCCTTAGATATCGTCATAACTTTGCGCTTTTCTATCAATTGTTCAGCAGTAATTTGTTCACCCACCGTAATATTTTCTATCTTGAGAGAAGCCTCTAGTGAAACCTATGGCCCCCGGGTTTATTTTCCTTCATATAAGTTTCCGATCTACAATGGTAGTTTCATATTTACTTCCTTTACAATCTTTTACTTTCCGATCTATAAATGAAAAATACCAAAAATATTTACTTTACCGTTTATCTATCTCCATCAGATCTCACTTTTGCAATTAACCGTGAAGGGATTGACGACCCCTTTATCGCGTTGGGTGCAAGTTGTTGATTGTTTGTGCAGGTATTCGATTACTTGTTCGTTGTCTCCTACTGGATTTATACCTTGGTTCTCGAAACTGAGGGATACTTACTCTACTTTTCTGCATCATCCTTTCCTCTTCAAGGGAAAAACCAACACAAGCTCAAGAAGAAGCAGGAAGAATTTATGGCGCCGTTGCCGGGGAGATCTATGCCAAGTCAAGACATACCAAGTACCCATCATAAACTCTTATCTCTTGCATTACATTATTCGCCATTCGCCTCTTGTTTTCTCTTCCCCACTTCTAAAACGATTTTCAAAAAGATTTTCCTTTTCTTCGCTCTTCTTCTGTTCGTCTTCTTCGTTTGCCTTTTGGTTGCTCGGTTACTAGATATATTTGCTGCCACCATGTCTGAAATTGGGGAGGTTATCACTGAAAAAGATAGTAGTAACGATAAGGGAAACTTTGATGCTTTTGCCAATACTAATCCTCATGAAGAATCTACTATTCTGCACATTAAAAATCTTCGTATAGGTAGCGGCAATATTATTGGAAAAGGGGTTATTCAAGATTTCTTCACTTGTGCCGGTGCGCTTCCCACTTTGGGTGGATCTATTCTCCACAAAACTTGTAGCCTTCCGGATGATATATCTTTGCTCATAGTTGAACTTGAAAGACAATTATAAAGAAGCTAGTGAAATTTTTGCGCATTATAAAGTAGATGGTGGTCGTCCTCCCATAGAGGGAATTCTTTTTAATCAGGAGGACATAATGCATTTATGATCTCTAGATCAAGTTGCTTATAATGAAAATTTAAGAAAGAGAGTCCCTACCGATATTTCAGTTGATAAGATTTCTGAGCTTAATGGTAATTTTGCTATTCAAAACAACGGATTGGGTTTCTCTCTTGGACACTGTGACGCCCTCCATTCTCGTACACTAATCATACACACCAATGTGTACGATCAAGATCAAGGACTCAGGGAAGATATCACAACACAACTCTAGACACAAATTAAAATAAAACAAGCTTTATATTACAAGCCAGGGGCCTTGAGGGCTCGAATACATTAGCTCGAATGCAAACGAGTCAGCGGAAGCAACATTATCTGAGTACATACATGAGTTAAACAAGTTTGCCTTAAGAAGTCTAGCACAAAAGCAGCAACGGTCGAAAAGGCAAGGCCTCCTTCCTGGGAGCCTCCTAACTACTCCTGGTCGTCGGCCAATTCGTAGTAGTATCCGCCCTCGGGGTAGTAATGGTAGTCGTTGGCGAGGGAAACTGGCTCCGGGGCTCTGTCATCTGGTTGCATCAAACAGACATGGGGAGAAAAAGAAAGCAAAGCAACTGTGAGTACTCATCCAAAGTACTCAGCAAGCAAGGATCTACACTAGATATGCAACATTATCAAAGGGAGGCTGTATATGTGGACTGGTCTGCAGAAATGCCAGAATAGAGAGAAGGCCTAGTCCTATCGAAGACTAGCATCTTGCAGCATTTAGAAGATTACAGATCAACATAATGTAAAGTAGTAGTGGTGTTATCAACCTCGCCCAGAGATCCTTCCTCGACCCCCTGCGAGAAAGCAATCCCAGAGCCATACTATCCATTTCTCATCACAAGTATCCAGTTGTAGTTGTATCGATTGGGATAAAACTCCGAGCGTCCGTTACCGTAGGACAGGCTATCGATAGATGTTTTCTTCCCTGCAGGGGTGCACCAACTTACCCACCACGCTCGCTTAACTCTGGCCGGACACACTAAAAGCACAAGTGCTCCCTGGGTAGTTTTGGTAATTAATGTCAACATATCTCTTGTTGGACTAATGTTTTTATCTAGTATATTTCATATATGTTCAACGGATGGAGTGGTGTGGACAAGAGGATGTGGAACCCCTTCAAGATGCTAAGGACATAAGATTGGCAAAAGCTCAAATGCTCAAGACTCTATATTTTCATTTTAGTGATCCAAGATCACATTGAGTCCATATGAAAGCCAATACTATTAAAAGGGGATGAGGTGTTGCTTAATGGCTTTCTTGCTCAAAGTGCTTAGTGATATGCTCCAAAGCCCTCAACCACTTCCTCATATCCACATATGTGCCAAACCAAAAGTCAAACTTGGCCCTACCGATTTAATCTATCCGGCGCCACCGAGTTCACTTGACATAGCCACTGCCAGAAACCCTAATCGGTTCGGTCGCACCGATGGGATCTCGGTCTCACCCAGATGGGCTTGCAAACTCTCTGGTTCTTGTTGCAATAATTTCGGTCTTACCTAGATTTGCAATCGGTGTCACCAAGTTTGCTTGACCAACTCTCTGGTAAGCTTATTACCAAAATCGATCCCACCTAGTTTGAGTAATCGGTCAAACCAAGAGGAGGTTTTACCCTAACCCTAGCACATCAGTCCCATCGAGTTGACCATATCAGTCCCACTGAAATGCCTAACGGTCACATTATGAACTGAATCGATCTGACCGAGATTTCTGATTCGGTCCCACCGAGTTTGGTGAATTGTGTGTAACGGTTAGATTTTGTGTGGAGGCTATATATACCCCTCCACCCTTCCTTCATTTGTAAGAAAAGTCATCAGAACGTGCCTACACTTCCAGCATACATTTTTTGAGAGAGAACCACCTACTCATG
The DNA here is from genome assembly GCF_018294505.1 of Triticum aestivum. Lineage (NCBI taxonomy): Eukaryota > Viridiplantae > Streptophyta > Magnoliopsida > Poales > Poaceae > Triticum > Triticum aestivum. Next base: position 379,424,100 of record NC_057814.1, on the reverse strand, counting down.
TGTTAAGACCACGATATTCCATTCCAACCACAAGAATCTTGACCTCTAGCCTTCCCCAAGTTGCTTTCCACTCAAATCATCTTTCCACCAAATCCAAATCTATGAGATAGAGTTGAGTGTTGGGGAGACTATCATTTGAAGCACAAGAGCAAGGAGTTCATCATCAACACACCGTCTATTACCTTTTGGAGAGTGGTGTCTCCTAGATTGGTTAGGTATCACTTGGGAGCCTCCGTCAAGATTGTGGAGTTGAACCAAGGAGTTTGTACGGGCAAGGAGATCGCCTACTTCGTGAAGATCTACCCTAGTGAGGCAAGTCTTTCGTGGGCGATGGCCATGGTGGGATAGACAAGGTTTATTCTTCGTGGACCCTTCATGGGTGGAGCCCTCCGTGGACTCGCGCAACCCTTACCCTTCATGGGTTGAAGTCTCCATCAACTTGGATGTACGATAGAACCACCTATCGGAACCATGGAAAAATTCTTCGTGTCTCCAATTGCGTTTGCACACTCCAATCCTATCCCTTTACATTCTCGCAAATTTCATGCTTTAATTTCCGCTGCTCATATACTCTTGTCATGCTTGTTTGATATGTATTGTGAATGTTTGAACTTGTGCTAAAACTCCACTTTAACTTGAAGAAAGTAAAAACTGCAACTTTTCTTTGCTAAGAGTCTATTCACCCAGCCTCTAGACACCTCTTCTCGATCCTTTCAATTGGTATCAGAGCATTGGTCTCCATTGCTATGGTTTAATCACCATTGGAGGAACATGGATGAGTCTACGTTGGGGATTCTTAGACATAGAGTGCCTATACTTGATGGAGAGTACTTTCATGAGTGGAAAAATGAGATGGTTGAGATTTTTAATGAATATCACTTGAACAAGTACATTACTACCCCTTGTGCGTGTCTTAGTGATCCCTTGCATCCCACTCTCGATGAGGATCTTGACATGATTCGCAAACTTAGAGCTGTCAATCTTATTACTAGAGGATTACCTAGAAACTTGATTGCTAGCTTGCCTCTCTTGATTTTGCTTACACCATAAGGAGATTTCTTGAGGAACGATTCCCAAATTATTCCTTGAAAAATCTAGATGAGATTCTCCATAAGTCTATTGCCTTGAATAGGATAAGTACTAGTGATCCTAAGTTTGATGATTGTCTATTTGAGCTTCATGATCTCATGCGTGCCAAAGGAGATGTTGGAATTATTAGCAATATCATTTCCGAAGTCATTAGAATCCATAGATATGAACATTGTTACGGTCATACTTCTATTGAATCACTCTCTCTAGGAATTGATCCATCACAAGACGATGGTGAACATGGATACTATGATGAGGATGATGATAGTGACTTTGATCTCGATGAGTCAATGAGACACTTTGGTCTTATGGCTAATCTTCGCGGCTACATGGCTGGAGGAAAGGAATGGGTCCTTGATAGTGGATGTACCAATCACATGACCAGAGATAAGGATATGTTTCGCGAGCTTGCTGAAAACAACGACCCTCGAAAGTATGTCACTTTTGGTGATAACTCAAAGGGTAAGGTGGTGGGCCTTGGTAAGGTGGCCATCTCACATGATAGCTCCATACAAAATGTTATGCTCATTGAATCTCTTGGCTATAATCTACTTTCCATATCTAGACTTGCAGACTTTGGTTTCAATGTCCTATTCACTGAAGTAGATTGCCAAGTGTTTCGTAGAGATAATCATAATATGGTCTTTACTGGTATACGTAGAGGTGATCTTTACGTTGTCGATTTCACTAAAAAGGCTCAACCTAGAACTTGCCTTATTGCTAAATCGTCTAAATGTTGGTTGTGGCATAGAAGGTTAGGTCATGTGGGCATGCGAAATCTTGATAAGCTAATTAAAGGTGATCATATCCTCGGAGTGAAAGATGTTATATTTGACAAGGATAGATTATGAAGTGCTTGTCAAGCAGGAAAGCAAGTTGGAGGAAGTCACCCCGTGAAGAACATTATGACCATGAGAAGACCGCTCGCGCTACTTCATATGGATCTTTTTGGTCCCAATGCCTACAAAAGTCTCGGTGGTAACTCATTTGGTCTAGTCACAGTCGATGGTTTTTCAAGATTTACGTGGGTGTTCTTTCTTGATGATAAATCGCAGGTCCAAAAGATCTTCAAGAACTTTGCTAGGAAGGCCCAAAATCAATTTGATGTGAAGATCAAGAAGGTTCGAAGCGACAATGGAACGAAGTTCAAGCGCAAATGTGGATACCTTTCTTGACGAAGAAGGGATTTGACATGAGTTCTCAGCTACGTACACGCCTCAACAAAATGGAGTTGTTGAGAGGAAGAACCGAACTCTTATTGAGATGGCGAGAACGATGCTTTATGAGTACAAGATGCCAAAATACTTTTGTGCGGAAGCGGTTGAGACAGCTTGTCATGCAACAAATCGCTTGTATCTTCACAAGCTGCTTGGCAAGACGGCATACGAGCTTCTCACCGGTAACAAACCCCAAGTTGGATACTTTCGGGTATTCGACTCAAAGTGCTACATTCATGATAAGCATCGTCGTTCTAAATTTGCTCCTAAATCTCATGAGGGTTTCCTACTTGGTTATGGCTCAAACTCTCACACTTACCTGTCTACAACAATTTCACCTGAAAGGTTGAAGAGACGGTAGATGTGAAGTTTGATGAATCTAACGGCTCGCAACTAGAGCAATTGCCAATTGATGTAGGAGACAAAGACCCTTCATAAGCAATCCAAGACTTGTCTATTGGCAAGATTCGTCCAACGGAGGTGAAGGAGAGTACCTCGTCCGCCCAAGTGGAAGCTTCTACCTCACGACAAGGTGAACCAAGAGTTGACACGGAAGCATCCACAAGTGGGACACACCAAGATGAACAAAACGAGGAAGTACACCAAGATGAACCTCATCAACCTCCTTCTCCACCATGACAAGAGAACGACAACGTCAACAATGAAGAAGGACAAGATGACGAAGAAGATGTTCCACCCCGACCAAAGCAAAACCTCTCGCGAGTTTGAGAAAGAGTCTCAAGAGACCATCCCATCGAACAAATCTTCAATGATATCCAAACCTGGAGAATCACTCGCTCTAAAACTCGTTTGGCTAATTTTTGTGAACATTTTTCATTCATGTCTAGCATTGAACCTATGAAGGTTGAAGAAGCATTGGAAGATCCGGATTGGATAAATGCCATGCATGAAGAGCTACACAACTTTGAGAGAAACCAAGTGTGGACATTAGTCGAGAAGCCCGACAACAACCACAACATCATCGGTACCAAATGGGTGTTTGACAACAAGCAAGACGAAGATGGACAAGTCATTCGAAACAAAGCACGTCTCGTTGCCCAAGGCTACACTCAAGTCGAAGGAATGGACTATGGTGAGACATATGCCCCCGTTGCTAGACTTGAGTCCATCCGCATCTTACTTGCCTATGCTAATCACCATGATATCACCTTATACCAAATGGACGTTAAAAGTGCTTTTCTAAATGGTGAAATCGAGGATGAAGTTTATGTTAAACAACCTCCCAGCTTTGTCAATCCTAAGAAACCCGACCATGTTTACAAACTTCACAAAGCTCTTTTATGGTCTTAAACAAGCTCCTAGAGTGTGGTATAAATGCTTGACCAAGTTCCTTATTGAGAAAGGCTTTGAGATTGGAAAGATAGATTCTACTCTTTTTACTAAAAGGGTTAATGGTGAATTATTTGTGTGCCAAATTTATGTTGACGATATCATCTTTGGTTTGACTAACTCTCATTTTAGTGAAAAGTTTGGGAAGCTAATGTTGAAGAAGTTTGAGATGTCTATGATGAGTGAACTCAAGTTCTTTCTTGGATTGCAAATCAAGGAAACTAAGGAAGGCACCTTTGTTTCTCAAACAAAGTACACCAAGGACTTATTCAAGAAGTTCAACATGCAAGAGAGCAAAGGTATGAAAACACCCATGCCTACTAGTGGACATCTTGACTTGACCAAGGATGGAAAATCGGTTGACCAAAAGGTTTACCGTTCTATGATTGGATCATTGTTATATCTATGTGCCCCCTGTCCCGATATTATGCTAAGTGTGTGCATGTGTGCACGATATCAAGCGGCCCCCAAAGAATGTCATCTTAAGGCTGTGAAAAGGATAGTGAGATACTTAATCCATACACCAAATTTTGGCATTTGGTATCCTAAGAGGTCTTCTTTTGATCTTGTTGGCTACTCCGATTCGGACTATGCCGGAGACAAGGTTGTCAGAAAGTCCACTTCAGGTACTTGTCAATTTCTTGGTAGATCTCTTGTGTCCTGGTCCTCCAAGAAACAAAACTCGGTATCCTTATCCACCGCCGAAGCAGAATACATTGCCGCCGGTTCATGTTGTGCTCAATTTCTTTGGATGACCCAAACTCTTAAGGATTATGGGATCTATGTGAAACATGTTCCATTGCTTTGTGACAATGAAAGTGCTATTAAGATTGCTTATAATCCCGTGCAACATTCTTGAACTAAGCATATTGAAGTTCGTCATCATTTCATACGAGATCATGTTGCTAAAGGGGACATTGTTCTTAAGAATGTTCGCACCAATAAGCAATTGGCAGATATATTCACCAAACCGCTTGATGAGAAAATATTTTGATATTTGAGAGGTGAATTGAACATCATTGATGCTTCAACTTGGAGTAGATACTCCATTTGGATACACGCAAGGCATGAGCCTTTGACTAATCCTTGACTTTTCTCTTATGATGATGATCATGTGTCCTGGATATATTTGTACCCTTGCATGCTATCTAACCATTGTAGGTACTTGGATGAATCTAAATCCATGAGATTGCAAATCACACACATCTTGAGCAATCTCTACATAACCAAGTCTCTACAACATGGTGGTTAAAGACAAGGAAGCATAAAATCCTTCAATATATCCTTTGACAAACTCTATATATCAAATTTCATTTGGTATCAAATTTCATGATTGTCATTTTGGATACACAAGTGCTCTTCCTTGCAATACTAACCCATGTAGGTAGATGAACTCAAATCCAAGTGGTGCTCCCAATCATTGATGAGCTACATCAACCTTGAGCACTCCATACAAGTTTACTACATGATCAAGTTCAACACCACCACCCAAGGTATGATATTCCATCTTAGAGAAGCTTTACCCCAAGTCATGGGTCAAAGCAGCTCAACAAGATGTGAATACATCAAAATGCATGCTTAAACGAAAAATGGTAACCCCATTTTGTGCTTAAATGATGAGTATGACCTATGATCAAGTGTTCTCACTTGACTCCTAAGTCAATATACTCTAACATAGGTGACTTTGTCGCCGACCAATTCTAGATGAAGTTCTCTAGTGTTTCCCCGTGTTCTTGCATTTGTCTCTTGCATACTTGTTTCCCTTCTTTTATCAAAAAAAAAAAATACTTCATCTAGATTTATTTTCTTTGTTCAGCATTCCCTGCATCTAATTCATTGCAAATCCTTCAGTTAATTCCTTGCAAATATTTGTGAGATCCTATTTGCCTCGTGATCTGAAGTGACAAAATGTTGTCTCTGTGTTGAACTTGGACACACCAGATTGCTACTTTCGGTTAAACCGAACCATTTCGGTGCTGCCGAAGTAAACAACTCGGTGCTACCGATTTCAGTGCTGAGAAGACACTTTGTCATTTGCATCCTACATATTTGTTCCAGCTCCACTCAATGATTCTTGTCCTCTACCAGCATCACATTCTATATGCTACTTTGCTCTGTGACTCAAGGAGCAAACCTATTTTGACTCACATTACAGAAGATCCCTTCTTGGAAATTGATGTCAAAGGGGGAGAGAGAGATCACATCAAAGCTAAATCACTTCAAAAGGGGGAGAGTACTTCAAAGGGGGAGAATGCTTAATCACATCAAATGGAGAGAGAGAGAGACCCCAGATGCTTGGTATTAAAAGAGGAGAGAAGTCACATGTCTTTAAGAGGGGAAAGACATGTTAGTTTGTGTTATGTTTTTGTGCTCTGATTTGTATTGTTCTGATTTTCTTTTCCCTATATTCTCCCATTATCCACTATAAGATTCAGGGGGAGAAAGACTTCTAGCAAGGGAAATCTTTGAATTCATTGCATATCTTTACTCTTGGGGACATGTCTATATCCAATAGGAGTACCTGGTACTCATTCTCTACATGTCATCCCAGTCTTGGTACTCTTGTGGTTTGCAGTTCTTGCTCTGTTTAGTAGATGTATTTGTGTTATCTAACCTTGTTTACTCAGGTTCATCTCTTCCTATGCCAGCTTAAGACCACAAGGTAAGTATACGCATAACATTCATGTGCATGATGATCTCTTGCTGATGTACATATTGTTTGTAAGAAGGAATCATGAACATGAAGCTACAATTTCTATATTCACATCATTTGCTCTGATGCATATAGCCAAATACATGTAACTCATTGCTTGCTCTGTCATGCTTATGCATTCATATGCGCTTACATTCCATATTTACATGATTACATACATATAGGGGGAGCCAATGCTGTTACATGTCTTTCCAAAGCTTTTCTTGCTATTCTCTATATCTTTATCTAAAGCTTTGATGTATGTTGTCATCAATTACCAAAAAGGAGGAGATTGAAAGCACAAGTGCTCCCTGGGTGATTTTGGTAATTAATGTCATCATATCTCTTGTTGGACTAATGTTTTTATATAGTATATTTCAGATAAGTTCAATAGATGGAGTGGCGTGGACAAGAGGATGTGGAACCCATTCAAGATGATAAGGACAGAAGATTGGCAAAAGCTCAAATGCTCAAGACTCTAAATTTTCATTTTAGTGATCCAAGATCACATTGAGTCCATAGGAAAGCCAATACTATTAAAAGGGGATGAGGTGTTGCTTAATGGCTTGCTTCCTCAAAGTGCTTAGTGATATGCTCCAAAGCCCTCAACCACTTTCTCATATCTACACATTCCGAAACCAAAAGTCAAACTCGGCCCTACCGATTTGATCTATTCGGCGCCACCGAGTTCATTTGACATAGCCACTTCCAGAAAACCTAATCAGTTTGGTCTCACCGATGGGATCACGGTCTCACCGAGATGGGCTTGCAAACTCTCTGTTTCTTGTTGCAATAATTTCGGTCTTACCGAGATTTGCAATCGGTCTCACCGAGTTTGCTTGACCAACTCTCTGGTTAGGTTATTACCAAAATCGGTCCCACCGAGTTGGAGTAATCGGTCAAACCGAGATGAGGTTTTACCCTAACCCTAGCACATCGGTCCCACCGAGTTGACCATATCAGTCCCACCGAAATGCCTAACGGTCACATTGTGAACTGAATCGGGCTGACCGAGTTTTCTAATTCGGTCCCACCGAGTTTCGTGAATTGTGTGTAACGGTTAGATTTTGTGTGGAGGCTATATATACCCCTCCACCCTTCCTTCATTTGTAAGAAAAGCCATCAGAACATGCCTACACTTCTAGCATACATTTTCTGAGAGAGAACCACCTACTCATGTGTTGAGATCAAGACATTCCATTCCAACCACAAGAATCTTGATCGCTAGCCTTCCCCAAGTTGCTTTCCACTCAAATCATCTTTCCACCAAATCCAAATCAATGAGAGAGAGTTGAGTGTTGGGGAGACTATCATTTGAAGCACAAGAGCAAGGAGTTCATCATCAACACACCATCTATTACCTTTTGGAGACTGGTGTCTCCTAGATTGGTTAGGTGTCACTTGGGAGCCTCCGTCAAGATTGTGGAGTTGAACCAAGAGGTTTGTACGGGCAAGAAGATTGCTATTTCGTGAAGATCTACCATAGTGAGGCAAGTCCTTCGTGGGCGATGGCCATGGTGGGATAGACAAGGTTGCTTCTTCATGGACCCTTCGTGGGTGGAGCCCTCCGAGGACTCGCGCAACCGTTACCCTTCGTGGGTTGAAGTCTCCATCAACATGGATGTACGATAGCAACCACGGAAAAAAAATCTTCGTGTCTCCAATTGTGTTTGCACACTCCAATCCTATCCCTTTACATTCTCGCAAATTGCATGCTTTACTTTCCGCTGCTCATATACTCTTGTCATGCTTGCTTGATATGTATTGTGAATGTTTAAACTTGTGCTAAAACTCCACTTTAACTTGAAGAAAATAAAAACTACAACTTTTCTTTGCTAAGAGTCTATTCACCCCCCTCTAGACACCTCTTCTCGATCCTTTCACACACTTTACTTGGTCATGCCCGGCCTCGGCGAGACAATATGCCACAACCCGACCTATGCTTAATAAGGAGGTCAGCACGCCAGACTAAACCTATGCCCTCAGGGGTCTTGGGCCATCGCCCTGAGAACTCTTGCACGTTGCGAACGCGGCCGGTGAGCAGACCTAGCTACCTTCTTAAAAAGGCAGGTGCTTACCAGTCCAACCGGCATGCGCCGCTCAGTCGCATGACGTCTATTAAGCTTCGGCTGATGCATACGACGCAGAACACCCATACTATGCCCACGTGATGGTTAGTGCTATCAGGCTAGAGGCCCCTCGGATCAAATATCCTAATCGTAGTGGATTAGGAACGCGCGGTAACAAGCAGAGACTCGCGAAAGATGTGACCCCGTCGCCCCGTCTCGAGGACTTGCGGCAAGGGCTAAGAATGCCTGGCCACGCCTCGTAATTATCTCGAGGGCACCCTCCAGCTCAACCCGACTCCTCATCACTCGCAAATATGCTCGCGCGGGTACCCCTCAGGGCCGACCCGTCTTTAGTAACATGGTTCAGTGTAAAGTCATAGTAACCATAGTAACCGTGTGTCTAACACCGAGGGGGAAACCTGAGGAATCACCCTCGACGGAATCCCACTCAATGTAACCATCAAGGTGTACTTGGAGGAATCACCCTCGTTGGTCCACACTTGAGGGGTTGCACGACAGAGTCATTATCGGGTGTGGTCAAGGAGGAATCACCCTTGATGACCACGACCGAATAGCTACACTATAGGGTTAACATCAGAAGTGCTGATGAGGGATCACCCTTGGCACTCTATAGTAACCCAGTAGTGTCGAGCAACTAAGGGGAAAGTGATGTGCGGTGCCGGGGCCTGGTCTTCGATCATGTTGCTCGAGTCGGTGATGATGAAGCAGGGGCACCAAGGAGAAGGTGGGGGTCACTGATGGATCACTAACCAACCTATACTAAGCAGTTTAGGATAAGCAGGTAGGTAACAATAAGAAGGTTACAAAAGCAGGCTATGCATCAGAATAGGAGCAAACAATAACAGTAGCAAAATATAATGCAAGCATGAGAGAATGGAATGGGCGATATCGGGATGATCAAAAGGGGGGCTCGCCTGGAAGCTCTGCTGAAAAGGAAGGAGTGTCGTCGTCGACGTAGTCGATCATAGGGGCGGCATCGGTCTCGGGGTCTACCGGAGAGAAGAGGGGGAAGAAACAATAAATATAAAGCAAACATAGCATCACAAATCATAACATGGCAATATGCTATGCCGGGTGTGACCTAACGTATGGCTACACAATATAAGTGAAGGGGGAATTCAACCGGGAATGTTTTCCCGGTTCCGGACCTGTGTCAGACAGATGTCCGAAGGGGGAATGCTCCATGTTCAGCTAGTTAGAGGCATCTGACAGGTAAACGGACCGCGCACTCGGATTCATCACATTTTTCTGAGCAACTTTCATGTAGAAAACATTTTCATCCGAGTTACGATTTATTTACTACGAATTTATAAAGAGTTAAACATTTCTCAAATTATTTAATATTAACAGAAATAGAATTATGACGTCAGCACGACGTGTTGATGACGTCGGCAGCCAATAGAGCGGCTGACCAAGTCAAATCTGACCAATGGGTCCCACATGTCATACACAAAGGGACTAACAGTAGTTTCTTTTAATTAGACAGAGTTAATTAGTAGTAGGCCCCACATGTTAGTGACTGTTTAGGTTAACTAATTAATTTCATTTATAAAAATGTTTAATTAGTCTAGTTAACAAAGGGGACCCACATGTCAGTGGGCCATGGTGCCCAGTCAGCATGTTGACTGGGTCAACCCAGTCAACTGGGCCCGGGGGCCCCACTGGCAGTGACCCAGGGGTGGGCCCGAGGTGTGCCACGTCGGTGGCGGCACCGGAGATGGCTCCGGTGAGCTCAACGCGGCGGCCGAGCGCCGGAGCAGCTCGGACTTTGCGCACAGGGCACCATTTGGCATGCGGTTGGGTTCGTTCGAACGGCCTCTCGACGTCGCGTCGTTCTGTGGAGATAGTTTGGCCGGAAACGGCCGGAGACGACGGTGGCGAGCGGCGGAGCGGACGTCGGAGATCAGGCAGAGATGGAAACAGAGCTAGAGGGCGCGGGGAGGCTCGGTCGCGAGCTCATTGAGCTCCTGGGAGCACCAGGAGCACGACCGTGGCCTCAGGCGATGGTGGCGTCGACCACAGCGACGGCCACAAGCCCGTCGGCAGCGAGCAGAGCACAGACGCGGCGGCAGCTAGCTACGACACGCGAAGAGGCTAACGGAGGGGAGCAGGAGACGGAGAAGCTCACCGAGCGGCACGCCGATGGCCCTTGGGAGTTTCGGAGCAGCAGAATGGAGCGGATCGGCGGAGAAGCGCCGGCGACCGAAGACGTGGAAGAGCTCGATCCGCTCGCTGTGGTGGCTCCCGTCTCGTTCCGGTGGTTGTAGATGACGTAGAGGACGGAGGCGGAGCGAGCTGGCACCGTGGTGAGGCGAGGAGGTCGCGGTGGCCGCGAGTTCTACAGCGGTGAGGTCATGGCGGCGCTTGGATGAGGTGGGGAACGAGGGGGGAGCGAGGAGTGGGCGAAGGGAATCTGGCAGTGGGTGGAGGTAGGTGGGGGAGGACTCGAGGGGCCGGAGGGGGCGCTCTTATCCACCTGCGGTGTTGCCGGCGGGGTGGTCGGGCGACGAGCCCCTGTAGCAGCGCGCACCGGAGGAACAGGAGGGAGGGAGAGCGACCGAGGAGGGGGCGTGGGCCGGCCTAGCTTGGCTAGCTGGCTCGGGTGGGCCGAAGCCCAAGTGGGGCAGGCGCTTTCTCTCCCCTCTGCTTTTCCTTTTCTCTTTTTTTGTTTTCCTTTTTCAATAGCTTTTGCTTTTTCTTTTAGCCACAAATGACTTTGCAAAAATATGCCACTGGCCAAAACAAATCCAAAGAATTAATATGCACTGCCACAAAAAGACTGTGAGACTTTTGAAATAGTCTGTGAATTTTATAAATAAAAAGGCATTTAATTTACTACTTAGCTCACCGTTTTAGGAAGTTTAGGCCACTTAAACATTTTGCAAAAATGTTGGTTCACCACCAGTATTAGATATGGATTATTTGGCACATGATGAACATTTTAGTTTTCATGTTTGAGCAATTTTGAATTTCACTCAGCATTTGAATTTGAGTTCAACTGGAATTTGAAAGAGATAAGAAACAATGATGAACAAACACTTGTTTAGCAAAAGGATTAACTTAACCTCAGGGATTACTGTAGCATCATTACACCGGGGTGTTACAACTCTCCTCCTCTAAAAGAAATTCTCGTCCCGAGAATTAAGAGGTAGAAGGGAACAGGTCGGGGTATTCAGCCTAGAGGTTATCTTCGCGTTCCCAAGTGGCTTCATCTTTAGTATGATTCGACCATTGCACCTTGAGGAACTTGGTAACCTTCTGGCGGGTTCGACGTTCAACTTCTTCAAGAATGCGGGTAGGATGCTCTTTGTATGTGAGATCATCTTGAACTTCAATCAATTCTGGATCCACTTCATGTTTCGGATCCTTGAAGCATCAACGAAGTTGCGACACGTGGAAGATGTCATGGACGTGAGAGAACTGAGGTGGAAACTCCAATTGATAAGCCACCAGTCCACGACGGGAGAGAATGCAGAAAGGACCAATGTAGCGCGGAGGAAGCTTTCCCTTGACTCCGAACCGATGAGTGCCTCTCAAAGGAGTGACATGCAAATAAGCTTGTTCACCAGGTTGATAAGTTGAACCCAAGTGTTTTCGGTCATAGTGCTCTTATGGCGGGACTGGGCCGCCTTTAGATTATCCCGGACAATGCGAACCTGCTCTTCATCTTGTTGAATAATGTCTGGACCAATGAGCATCCGTTCCCCAGTTTCTGACCAATTCAGAGGGGTTCGGCACTTACGTCCATAGAGCACTTCAAAGGGTGCCATTTTCAAGCTGGCTTGATAACTGTTGTTATAAGAGAACTCCACATAAGGGAGAGATTCTTCCCAGTTCTTGCCGAAAGAAATAACACAAGACCGAAGCATGTCTTCAAGAATTTGATTGACTTGCTTGACTTGGCCTTGCGATTGGGGATGATAATTAGTGCTCCAGGTAACATGAGTTCCCATTGCCTCTTGGAAACTATCCCAAAACTTTGAAGTGAATATACTATCGCGGTCTAAACTAATCTCCTTCGGAATGCCATGGAGTGACACAATTCTGGAGATATACAAGTTTGCTAATTGACTAGCAGTGATTGTCTCCTTGACTGGCAAAAAGTGAGCAACCTTCGAGAATTGGTCGATGACGACAAAGATAGCATCGTTACCTTTTTGAGACTTGGGAAGGCCAGTGACGAAGTCCATTTGGATCTTATCCCACTTCCATTCAAGAATTGGAAGCGGTTGTAGAAGTCCAACCGGTTTCTGATGTTCTGCTTTGACGCGACGACAAACGTCACATACTTCAATATATCGAGCAATGTCTTGCTTCATTTTAGACCACCAGTACTTCTGACGGATGTCTAGATACATCTTGGTACTTCCCGGATGAATAGAGAGAGGGGTGTCATACACTTCTTTCATCACCATCTTTGTCATAAGCTCGAACCAGGGCACTACAATGTGATCTCTGAAGTATACGGTTCCATCTTCACCAAGTGAGAAATCTCTGGATTTCTCTAAGGCAAGATCCTTTTTCATCAAATCAACGTGAGCATCTTTGGGTTGAGTAGACTTAATTACTTTTAGAAGAGTTGGTTCCAGGACAAGGTCATTCAGAGAACCCCGTGGAACTAGTTGAAGGTTCAGCTTGCATAGCTCTTCATAAAGGCGGGGTTGAGCTTTGTAGACCATGTGATTAGTGCAATAAGACTTGTGGCTCAGGGCATCGGCCATTACATTAGCTTTGCCAGGGGTATAGGATATACCACAGTTGTAGTCAGCAATAGATTCCATCCATCGCTGCTGACGGAGGTTCAGATCTGGCTGAGTAAACAGGTACTTCAGACTCCATGATCGGTGAAGATCTCGCAACGATTACCGAGAAGGTACTGTTGCCATAGCTTCAGTGCAAAGATAACTGCAGCGAGCTCGAGGTCATGAACTGGGTAGTTTTCTTCATGAGGACATACTTGACGGGAGGCATAAGCAATCACCCTGTGCTCTTGCATTAGGACACAACCTAATCCTTGACGTGAAGCATCGCAATAGATGACAAAGTCCTTGCGAGAATCAGGGGGAGAAAGCACTGGGGCAGAAGTTAGCTTGTCCTTGAGTGACTGGAAGCTATCCTGACATTTGTCCGTCCAATCGAACTTAACGCCTTTGTGAAGCAGATTAGTCAGGGGCTTGGCGATCTTGGAGAAGTTCTCGACAAAGCGGCGGCAATAGCTTGCTAGTCCGAGAAAGCTTCTGACATGCTTGACAGTCTTCGGAGGGGTCCAATCAAGAATAGCCTGAACGCGCTCTGGGTTGACGGCAATACGATCCGTGGATATGACATGCCCAAGGTAGGTTACTCCGAGAAGCCAGAATTCGCACTTGGAATACTTGTCATAAAGTTGATGTTCTCGAAGCTTCTCTAAAACAAGTTGAAGATGTTCAGCATGTTCTTCTTTGCTCTTCGAATATACCATGGTATCATCTAGATAGACTATGACGAACTTGTCGAAGTAATCCATGAATATGTAGTTCATCGGACGGGAGAATGTGGTTGGAGCATTGGTCAAGCCGAAAGACATGACGGTGTACTCGTAAGAACCATAACGAGTGACGAAAGCGGTCTTGGGAATATCCTCTTCATGAACACGGATCTGGTGGTAACCCAACCTCAAGTCGAGTTTAGAGAATATCGATGAACCAGCCAGTTGATCATATAGATCATTGATCCGAGGAAGGGGGTATTTGTTCTGAATTGTAGCTTGGTTGATAGGACGGTAGTCTTGGACCAATCAGTTTGTTCCGTCCTTCTTCTTGACGAAGAGATAAGGTGCTCCCCAAGCAGAGGAGCTTGGACGAATGAAACCCTTGCGAAGAGATTTGTCGATTTCCTCCTTAAGTTCAAGGAGTTCATGAGGTGGCATCTTGTAGGGTCGTTTGGTGATAGGAATGGTACCTGGTTTCAAGTCGATGACGAATTCGACAGCCCGAGTAGGAGGTATTCCTGGAAGTTCTTCTGGAAAGACATCTAGGAAGTCACGAACAATTGGAATCTTTTCAATTCCCTCAAGAGGTGCTGCGTTCAACGCATTCAAGACATAAAGTCGTGCTTCAGCGTTTTGAACCAGACAAGCATTGTAGATTACTATCTCATCTGAAGGGTGCAGAAGGTGGACGGTTTTAGTGGCGCAAATGATAGAAGCCGTATGTATTTTCAACCAATCCATTCCCAGAATGAGGTCAATATTGGAAGAATTCAGTATAATGGGGGAGGCAAAAAATTCCAACCCTTCAATTTCAATGGTAACGTTGTGGCTAACCATGGAGGTTTGGCATTGGCCCGCGGTGGTCTTTACCACTAGCGGAGTGTGCATCTCTTTGTATTTAATGCCATGCATGAATGCAAAATCTTCTGGTATGAAAGAATGTGATGCTCCTGGATCGAATAAAACAGAAGCCGATACTGAATTAACGAGAAGAGTACCCATCACAATGGCAGGCTGGTCTTGATCTTCATTCGGATCAACATGATTAGCCTGACCACGACCATAAGGTCTGGCATTGCCGTTGCGGGGCTAGTTGTTACGGCCAGTTGAAGGCAGACGTAGTTGGTTCTTTTTCTGATTGCACTCTTTGGCAAGGTGACCTGGACGGCCACATCTGAAGCACAAACCATCATTGGGATTGGGAGTAGGAGCTTGAGGTGGTGCAGTCTGAAGAGGCTGTCTCATTGGTGGAGGAGGCAAACGCGAAGCAGCATAGGACTGTCTTGGAGCAGGTGCAGTTGGGCGGTACATGCTGTGGAGGATCCATATCCGACGCTTCTGCCCTGACGGGCCCGAGGATGAGCCAGCGTCACGGCTGCGCCCGAGGGATCCCTGGTGTTCCTGAAGACTAGCCTCAACCTGAATAGCCTTGTTTACCAAGGTGGCAATGTCGGCAAAGTCATGAACGAGCAGTGCTAGCTTGATATCAGGGTGAAGTCCGTCACGGAACTTTTCTTGCCTATGAGCATCAGTTGCAATGTCTTCTTCAGCATAACGTGACAAGTCAAGAAATTCCCGCTGATAAGCATCTACAGTCTTGTTGCCTTGGGTGAGGTTGCGGAACTCGCGCTTCTTCTTGTCCATGATTCCCTGAGGAATGAAGCGGGCACGAAAAGTAGTCTGGAAATCCGGCCAAGTATTGACCGTCCCAGTAGGTAGGGTACGCATGTGGCTGTCCCACCATTGAGCAGCGGGACCCTTGAGGAAGAAGGATGCGAAGGTGACATAGCTGGCAAGGGCTATATCAGCAGACTCCATTTCATATGTGATGTCGCGGAGCCAGTCATCAGCATCAAGGGGCTGATTTGAACTGCGGTAGATGGTCAGATTGAGGTGCATGAAGTCCTGCAGAGTTACTGGGGTTGGCTGTTGATTCATGTTCGGTCGAGGAAACTGAGCCATCATTCCTTCCATGAACTGGCGGTTCAGCTCAAACTGTTGTATCATTCCTGCCAAGAATTCAAGCGGTGGTGGAGCGTTGCCACCACGGCCACGACCAGCGGGTCTAACCATCCTGCTAACATGTAACAGGGGTAGTTCAGCATCGAGCATTTGTAAATACCAAGGATCATTCATGATGAAACATGCATAATGGTACGATGGATACCACATAGTAGTCAACACGACAGTGTGTGTACTATGGAATAACTATGGCTTATCCAACTTTGGGGTGAATGTGGTCACGGGATCCTAATGTTAAATTCGTTTAACCCGAGTGGAAGAGAGATCAGAGTCCTAGAGTATAGACGAGGAGTAAAAGATCCTAATACCACCCAATGGCGACGTGGCCCCGTAAGACACACAACCATGTTAGTAAAAGTTTTTTGTAGTGACTAGACTCAACTTCGGCCAAGGAGTTGGAAGGGGGCCACCTATAGGCAGTCAGCTCTGATACCAACTTGTGACGCCCTCGATTCAATCGTACACTAATCATACATGCCAATGTGTACGATCAAGATCAAGGTCTCACGAGAAGATATCACAACACAACTCTAGACACAAATTAAAATAAAACAACCTTTATATTACAAGCCAGGGGCCTCGAGGGCTCGAATACATAAGCTCGAATACAAATGAGTCAGCGGAAGCAACATTATCTGAGTACAGACATGAGTTAAACAAGTTTGCCTTAAGAAGGCTAGCACAAAAGCAGCAACGATCGAAAAGGCAAGGCCTCCTGCCTGGGAGCCTAGTAACTACTCCTGGTCATCGGCCAATTCGTAGTAGTATCCGCCCTCGGGGTAGTAGTGGTAGTCGTCGGCGAGGGCAACTGGCTCCGGGGCTCCGTCATCTGGTTGCATCAAACGGATATGGGGAGAAAAACAAAGCAAAGCAACCGTGAGTACTCATCCAAAGTACTCAGCAAGCAAGGATCGACACTACATATGAAACATTATCAAAGGGAGGCTGTATATGTGGACTGGGCTGCGGAAATGCCAGAATAGAGAGAAGGCCTAGTCCTGTCGAAGACTAGCATCTTCAAGCATCTTGCAGCATTTAGAAGAGTACACATCAACATAATGTAAAGTAGTAGTAGTGTTATCAACCTCGCCCAGAGATCCTTCCTCGACCCCCTAGGAGAAAGCAATCCCAGAGCCATACTATCCATTTCTCATCACAAGTATCCAGTTCTAGTTGTATTGATCGAGATACAACTCCGAGCGTCCGTTACCGTAGGACAGGCTATCGATAGATGTTTTCTTCCCTGCAGGGGTGCACCAACTTACCCACCACACTCGCTTAACTCCATTGGGACACACTTTACTGGGTCATGCTCGGCCTCGGCCAAACAATACGCCGCAACCCGACCTAAGCTTAATAGAGAGGTCAGCACGCCGGACTAAACCTATGCCCCAGGGGTCTTGGGCCATCACCCCGAGAACTCTTGCACATTGCGAACGCGGCCGGTGAGCAGACCTAGCTACCTCCTTAAAAAAGGCAGGTGCTTACCAGTCCAACCCGGCGCGCGCTGCTCAGTCGCATGACATCTATTAAGCTTCGGCTGATGCATAGGACGCAAAACGCCCATACTATGCCCACATGATGGTTAGTGCTATCAGGCCAGAGGCCCCTCAGATCAAATATCCAAATTGTAGTGGATTAGGAACGCGTGGTAACAAGCAGAGGCTCACGAAAGATGTGACCCCGTCGCCCCGTCTCAAGGACTTGCGGCAAGGGATAAGAATGCCCGGCCACGCCTCATAATTATCTCGCAGGCACCCTCCGGGTCAACCCGACTCCTCATCACCCGCAAATATGCTTGCGCGGGTACCCCTCAGGGCCGACCCGTCTTTAGTAACATGGTTCAGTGTAAAGTCAGTAACCGTGTGTCTAACACCAAGGGGGAAACCTGAGGAATCACCCTCGACGGATTCCCACTCAATGTAACCATCAAGGTGGACTTGGAGGAATCACCCTCGTTGGTCCACACTTGAGGGGTTGCACGACAGATTCATTATCGGGAGTGGTCAAGGAGGAATCACGCTCGGTGACCATGACCGAATAGCTACACTACAGGGTTAACATCAGAAGTGTTGATGAGGGATCACCCTCGGCACTCGATAGGAACCCAGTAGTGTCGAGCAACTAAGGGGAAAGTGATGTGCGGTGCCGGGGCCTGGTCTTCAATCATGTTGCTCGAGTCGGCGATGATGAAGCAGGGGCAACAAGGACAAGGTGGGGGTCACTGATGGATCACTAACCAACCTATACTAAGCAGTTTAGGATAAGCAGGTAGGTAACAATAAGAAGGTTAGAAAAGCAGGCTATGCATCAGAATAGGAGCAAACAATAACAGTAGCAAAATCTAATGCAAGCATGAGAGAATGGAATGGGTGATATCGGGATGATCAAAAGGGGGGGCTTGCCTAAAAGCTCTGCTGAAAAGGAAGAAGTGTCGCCGTCGACGTAGTCGATCACAGGGGCGGCATCGGTCTCGGGGTCTACCGGAGAGAAGAGGGGGAAGAAACAATAAATATAAAGCAAACATAGCATTAGAAAGCATAACATGGCAATATGTTATGCCGAGTGTGACCTAACGTATGGCTACACGACATAGGTGAAGGGGGAATTCAACCGGGAATGTTTTCTTGGTTCCGGACCTGTGTCGGACAGATGACCGGAGGGGGAATGTTCCATGTTCAGCTAGTTAGAGGCATCTGATAGGTAAACGGACCGCGTATTCGAATTTGTCACGTTTTTAGCAACTTTCATGTAGAAAAAAATTTCATCCGAGTTACAGTTTATTTACTATTAATTTCTAAAGATTTAAACATTTCTGAAATTATTTAATTTTAATAGAAATAGAATTATGACGTCGGCACGACGTGTTGATGACATCAGCAGCCAACAGAGCGGTTGACCAGGTCAAACCTGACCAGTGGGTCCCACATGTCATACTCAGAGGGACTAACAGTAGTTTATTTAAATTAGACACAGTTAATTAGCAGTATGGCCCCACATGTTAGTGACTGCTTAGGTTAACTAATTATGTTTATTTATAAAAATGTTTAATTAGTCTAATTAACAGAGGGGACCCACATGTTAGTGGTCCACGGTGCCCAGTCAGCATGTTGACTGGGTCAGCCCAGTCAACTAGGCCCGGGGGCCCCACTGGCAGTGACCCAGGGGTGGGCCCCAGGTGTGCCATGACGGTAGCGGCGCCGGAGATGGCTCCAGTGAGCTCAACGCGGTGGCTGAGCACTGGAGCAGCTCGGACTTTGCGCACAAGGCACCATTTGGCGTGCGGTTGGGATCGTTCGAACGGCCTCTCGACGCCGCGTCGTTCTGTGGCGATAGTTTGGCCGGAAACGGCCGGAGACGACGGTGGTGAGCGGCGGAGCTGACGCCGGAGATCGGGCAGTGATGGAAACGAAGTTAGACGACGCGGGGAGGCTTGGTCGTGAGCTCATTGAGCTCCTGGGAGCACCAGGAGCACGACCGTGGCCTCAGGCGATGGTGGCGTCGACCACAGCGACGGCCACAAGCCCTTCGGCGGCGAGTAGAGCACAGACGCGGCATCAGCTAGCTATGGCACGCGAAGAGGCTAACAGAGGGGAGCAGGAGACGGAGAAGCTCACCGAGCGGCATGCCAATGGCCCTTGGGAGTTTAGGAGCAGCAGAATGGAGCGGATCGACGGAGAAGCGCCGACGACCGAAGACATGGAAGAGCTCGATCCCCTCGCTGTGGTGGCTCCTGTCTCGTTCCGGTGGTTGCAGATGACGTAGAGGACGGAGTTGGAGCGAGCAGGCATGGTGGTGAGGCGAGGAGGTCGCGGTAGCCGCGAGTTCTACGGCGCCGAGATCATGGCGGCGCTCGGATGCGGTGGGAAACGAGGTGGGAGCGAGGAGCGGGCGGAGAGGGCGAGGGGAATCTGGGAGTGAGTGGAGGTAGGTGGGGGAGGACTCGAGGAGCCGGAGGGGGCGCTCTTATCCACCCGCGGTGTTGCCGGCGGGGTGGTCGGGCGACGACGAGCCCCTGGAGCGGCGCGCACCAGGGGAACAGGAGGGAGGGGAGAGCGACCGAGGAGGGGGCGTGGGCCGGCCTAGCTGGGCCAGCTGGCTCGGGTGGGCCGAAGCCCAAGTGGGGTAGGGGCTTTCTCTCCCCTATGCTTTTCCTTTTTCCAGCAGCTTTTGCTTTTTCTTTTAGCCACAAATGACTTTGCAAAAATATGCCACTGGCCAAAACAATTTCAAAGAATTAATGTGCACTGCCACAAAAAGATTGTGAGACTTTTAAAATAGTTTGCAAATTTTATAAATTTAAAATGCATTTAATTTACTGCTTAGGTCATTGTTTTAAGCAGTTTAGGCCACTTAAACATTTTGCAAAAATGTTGGTTCACCACCAGTATTAGATATGGATTATTTGGCACATGATGAACATTTTAGTTTTCATGTTTGAGCAATTTTTAATTTCACTCAGCATTTGAATTTGAGTTCAACTGGAATTTGAAAGAGATATGAAACAATGATGAACAAACACTTGTTTAGCAAAAGGATTAACTTAACCCCAGGGATTACTGTAGGATCATTACACCGGGGTGTTAGAGACACAAACTCATGACTTTTTGCCAAAAGAATGCTTATAATGATGAGTTAGTCATACAATATGAAGGGCCGAAGCAGGAATAAATTCCTGCCGAGATCGATCTTGGGGATTCTTTTCCTATTAAATTTAGCCCTTTTGATTACTTTTGCTTGGCACAAAGAAAACTTGCCGCTGAACGTCGGGATTATGAGATGAGTTTTCGAGATTTTCCTTACCATTATTATGATTATACTTAGATCTATTCGTGTTTTATGCCTAGCTAAGGGCGTTAAACAATAGCACTTGTTGTGAGACAACCCAATTTTATTTTTTCTTCTACTTTTTAGGTTCTTTATTTCAATAAATATTTCATCTAGCCTCTGTTTAGATGTGATTTTGTGTTTTAATTAGTCTTTGTGCCAAGTAAGATCTTTGGGATAGCTTACGGTGATAGTTGATTTGATCTTGCTGAAAAACAGAAACTTTTGCGCCCAGGAAAATAATTCTAGTTTTTTAAAAAAGCATGCTTTTGAGTTGATTCTTTTTGCAGAAGATTAATAAACAAATTTCATAGGTCGTCCTAATTTTTCATAATTTTTGGAGTTACATAAGTATTCGAAATATCCAGATTGCTATAGACTGTTCTGTTTTTGACAGATTCTGTTTTCTATGTGTTGTTTGCTTATTTTGATGAATCTATGGCTAGTATCGGGGGGTATGAACCATGGAAAAGTTGGAATACAGTAGATACTACACCCATGTAAATAAAGAATGAGTGCACAACAATACCAAAAGTGGTGATTTATTTTCTTATACTAACGGAGCTTAAGAGATTTTTTGTTGAGTTTTGTGTTGTGAAGTTTTCAAGTTTTGTGTAAGGATTTGATGGACTATGGAATAAGGAGTGGCAAGAGCCTAAGCTTGGGGATTCCCAAGGCACCCCAAGGTAATAAAGGACAACCAAGAGCCTAAGCTTAGGGATGCCCCGGAAGGCATCCCTTCTTACGTCTTCGTCTATCGGTAACTTTACTTGAGGCTATATTTTTATTCATCACATGATATGTGTTTTGCTTGGAGCGTCTTGTATGATTTCAGTCTTTGCTTTTTAGTTTGCCACAATCATCCTTGATGTACACAACTTTTGAGAGAGACACGCATGAATCATGATTTATTAGAATACTCTATGTGCTTCACTTATATCTTTTGAGCTAGGCAATGTTGCTCTAGTGCTTCACTTATATCTTTTTAGAGCACGTCGGTGGTTTTATTTTATAGAAATTGATGAACTCTCATGCTTCACTAATATTTTTTGAGAGTCTCTAAACAGCATGGTAATTTGCTTTGGTTATAAAATTAGTCCTAATATGATAGGCATCCAAGAGATATAATAAAAACTTTCATATAAAGTGCATTGAATACTATGAGAAGTTTGATTTCTTATGATGGTTTTGAGATATCAAGATGCTGATATTAGAGTCATGCTAGTAAGTAATTGTGAATTTGAGAAATACTTATATTATAGTTTGTGATTCCCGTAGCATGCACGTATGGTGAACCATTATGTGATGAAGTCGGAGCATGATTTATTTATTTATTGTCTTCCTTATGAGTGGCGGTTGGGAACGAGCGATGGTCTTTTCCTACCAATCTATCCCCCCTAGGAGCATGCGTGTAGTACTCCATTTCGATAACTAATAGATTTTTGCAATAAGTATGTGAGTTCTTTATGACTAATGTTGATTCCATGGATTATACGCACTCTCACCCTTCCACCATTGCTAGCCTCTCTAGTACCGCGCAACTTTCACCGGTACCATAAACCCACCATATACCTTCCTCAAAACGGCCACCATACCTACCTATTATGGCATTTCCATAGCCATTCCGACATATATTTGCATGCAACTTTCCACCATTCCATTTATTATGACATGCACCATCATTGTCATATTTCTTTGCATGATCATGTAGTTGACATCGTATTTGTGGCAAAGCCACCGTTCATAATTCTTTCATACATGTCACTCTTGATTCATTGCACATCCCGGTACACCACTGGAGGCATTCACATAGAGCCATATGTTGTTCTAAGTTTCGAGTTGTAATTCTTGAGTTGTAAGTAAATAATAGTGTGATGATCTTCATTATTAGAGCATTGTCCCATATGAGGAAAGGATGATGGAGACTATGATTCCCCCACAAGTCGGGATGGGACTCCGGACGAAAAACGAGGCCAAAAAAAATGAGAGAAGGCCCAAATAAAAAAAATGAGAGAAAAGAGAGAAGGGGCAATGCTACTATCCTTTTACCACACTTGTGCTTCAAAGTAGCACCATGACCTTCCACTACAAAAAAATACACTTCCGTGATGATATGTGTTTGTCACAGTAGGTCGCATTTTTTGTCATGCATGTACATCCATGACAAATTTATGACAGAATCAGGATAGTCATACCTGTGCTGTCGTAGAAGTGTTCCATGACATTACCAAAATTATCATCACGGAAGTGTCCACTTCCATGACGATAAATCGCGCGTCACAGAAGTGCTTTCGTCAAGGGTGACCGACACGTGGCATCCACCGTAACGGAACGCCGTTAAGCTATCGGGTTGGGTTTTGGATCCGATAACCCGTTAATAGCCTCGACCAATGGGGATTTTCCACGTGTAAAATCATCATTGGCTAGAGGAAACACGTGTCGGCTCATCGTTGGGACAGATGTCATCCACTCACTAGACAGAAGGCGCCTATGATACGTCGACACGTGGCACGGCCCAACAGTGGCCCATTCCTGTGAAAAGGCCGGCCCGTTTGACTTGGGCAAAAGCTGGCGGGCCGGCCCATGGAAAGCCTGTTAACGGCCTGTTCGCATATAGCCCATTTACAGCCCGCTAACCCAAGGCCCGTTACGCCCTATCCGAATTAGGCCCAGTAGCGTCATCTGGGCCATCCAATACGATTCCAGCCCGTTTTCACTTCTGGCCCATGTATAGCCCATGATGTCTTTCGGCCCATATGAGGCCCTTTGTAACTCTTGGCCCATTAGCGGCCCGTGCTGAAACTGGCCCGTAATGAACAGTGTATTACTTTACACCCATTAACGGCCCGTGGTGAAACTGGCCCGTAATGAACAGCGTATCACTTTAGACCCATTAACGGCCCGTTATTCCGTTGGGCCGTTTCCAGCCCAAGTTAACTTTCGGCCTTCTGAGGGCCCATTTATTCTTGGGCTCATTTGCAGCATTCGGTTACTTACGGCCCGTTACTGTCATTTTCTGCTTGTGGGCCAAATTCAGCCCGTCGTTACAGTCGGCCCGTTTGTGGACCGTTAGTCTGTTGGGCCATTTTCATAGCATCACCAAATACGGCCTATTAACGATGGCCCGTTATGGTCGGCCCATGAACGGACGATTCCAACTCTAGCCCGTTTACGGCCATAATGCGGTCTGTTTGGCCCATGTTTGGCCAATCGATCATACGACCCGTATAAGGCCCATTGATGATACGGCCCGCAGAAGGCCCATTCTTTCTACGGCCCGTAGAAGGCCCATTGTTTCTACGGCCCGTAGAAGGCCCATTGTTTCTACGGCCCGTAGAAGGCCCACTGTTTCTACAGCCAGTAGGAGGCCCGGTGTCACTACAGTAAATATTAGCCCATGGTTACTGTGGCCTAGTTTTAAAAAATAGGTTATTGTAGCCACTAGCTAACCGCGGAAAAAGAACTGCAATGACTACAAGCAAACAAATAAACAAGACAACAAGGAAATAAATAAGCAAGCAACTAACGCTAGGCTATCACGGCTATTACACATATTACATCCACTGGGCATCAAAGTTCTCCACCAGTGCAAATATAGGGAACAAAGCAGCATATCATATACATTGGTTGTCAAAGTTGGCGACCAGCGCAAATAAACACCGCAGCAAAACAAATCCAGAACTGAAACCACTTCAGAAGATCTCAAGAAACAATATCCTGGGTACCCATAATGCTGGCAAGATGCTTAGCAAGCTTATTAACTTTCTCTTGTTTGGCGCTTAAATCCTCCAGCGCTTGCTGTTGCACCAGAAAATATGCATCTGAATTCTGCAGGGACTTCCTCAGTCCTTCAGCTTCCTGTCGCAGCACATCTGATCGATGTCTTTCAACTTGAAGTTGAGACTCAAGAAGACGAACTGATTCAAGCAGCGAGTTCAAAGAGCTTGTGCCAGCAGTAGTGGCCAGTAACTCGAACACTACATCAAGACAGGACTTTTGGGTTCCCTCACTGTCGTCAAGATAGTTTTTATCAGCTTTCTTGGAGACCAATAGGGATGTCTCACTATCTTGAACCTTATCTGCATTACTTCCTTTACCATTGGATAACGCGATACTGTTCTCCAATATTTTGTCCGCATTCTACAAGAGAAACAAGCAGACACATCACATGTTTACCATGTTGTATATGAAACTCATTTTGGTAAATGAGTTCAGTAGTAAAGTGGACAGGATAACAGCATGAAACAAACATATATCTATGTACCATGGTCACTTTATGGTCTATATCATTCTAGTTTTTGTTGCTAAATCAAGAGAGAGACACAGTTCAAATAATATTTGTTCAAGACAAAGCAGAATAGACAGAATATAAGTGTGGGTAACTATAGAGCAATAACAACACTTGTAATGTGCATGACATGAGAACATAACTGTTTATTCAATTGAAACTGAAATCAACATAGAGCAGGTTACAACAGCAAACCAGTTAAAGAAGCAGGTTTAAAACACACCTGTTGCGCCATTGGAGTTTCAATTCCATCCTTCAAATTTGAAAATAGTTGGTATGAGTAAATACAGTAATGCAAGAGCAAAGGAGTATGAACCATAGCTACAGAACCTGACCTGAGAACAAATCTTCTTCTCCTTTAAGCGTTGAGTTGGGATTCGGAGTGGTGGTCCTCGTGCTTTGGGCACTGCAGTTCCCTTACTAACTACTCGTGTTTGGGTGCTCTCTGGTGGAGACGGTGCTGTGTCAACTGGAACTGGGTTACTATTATCTGCCGGGGTTGGGGTTAGAAGGGGTGTAGCTGGTTCTCTGTCCAACTGGGTAGGGGTACAATCTCCGAGAGTCTGGGTTATGTGTGGTGGATCTGGTCCTTGGGCAAGTACAACCGTTGTTCTATCTGCATCAACTGGTAGCACTATCTTTTCTGAAGACCGTGTTGTTACTCCCTTAGATACTGCCATCACGCTCTCCAATTCAAATGGCTGATAAACAAGAAAAGTAATTGAAAGTATAGACATTGTATGATAGACAGGTGCAATGGTTAGTGGGGAATAAAAGAGGGCATGAAATAATTCATATTTATGTTGTCTAACCAAACAGGATAGCATGACACAATTTCACATATATGATGGCTAACTAAACAGGATAGCATGACACAATTTCACATTATGATGGCTAACTAAAAAAGATGGAAAGACATAGTTCAAAATATGAGACTATGTAAACAGGATGACATAACATAACTATATAATGTGTTTATTAAATAGGTTGGCATGCCATAATTCACATACATTCACGGATAGAATGCCATAATTCAAAATATGATGACTGTAAACACTAAACAGGATGAGATGATATAACTATATGATGTCTTTATTAAATGGGTTGCCATGCCATAATTCAGATAGAATATGTGTATGTACTATGTAAACATGGTGGCATGATATAAATCAAATATATGATTTATATAGTAAGCAAGTAAGCAGATGGCAATCCATATATGATGTAAAAACTAAGCAATGCAAGACAACATGCATGACATGGGTAATATAACCCTGCCAAGTTTGAGCATAGACCTCAGGGGGGAAATAGGACTGGTCATCAGTCTCTGAATCCTCCTCTGAGGAGCTCTCTGTAACCAGCAAGATGTCTGCTTCAGCAGGTAGCATTGTCTGCTCTGAATACCTTGTTTTCACTCCAGATACTTCCATCACCGCTTCAAATGGCTGATGCACAGGAAGAGTAGTTGAATATACAAACGTTGTCGACAAATGGAACACGTAATACAAAAAAATGATAGCATGATATAATTCACATACATGATGATTGGCTAAACAGCATGGCATTGCATAATTCACATATATAATGCCTTTGCAACAAGATAGCATTGTATAATCCACATATATAATGTCTTGCAACAAGATGGCAATGCATAATTCACATATATGGTAATTAGACACTGAACAGGTGGCATTCACACAAAGCATGTCTAAACTAATCAAATGACATAGCAATGCGAGACACCATACGCACGATATGAGCAACATAACCCTGCCAAGTTAGAGCATACACTTCGGGGGGGGAATAGGACTGCTCATCTGTCTCTGAATCCTCCTCTAAGGAGCTATTCGTAACCAGCGAGATCTGCGCTTCGTCAGATAGCATAGTCTGCTATGAAGACCTTGTTTTCACTCCAGAATTTGCCATCACCGTGTCAAATGGCTGATGCACACGAAGAGCAGTTGAATGTACTAACATTGTTGACAAATGTAATATGTAACGGAAAAAAGGATGGCCTGATATAGTTTACATATAAGATGACTGGCTAAGCAGGATGGCATTGCAAAATTCACATATATGATGCCTGGCTAAACAAGATGGCGTTGCATAATTCACATAAACGATGAATAAACTAAACAGATGGCATTCGCACAAAGGATGTCTAAACTAAGCAGATGACATATTTGATGTATAAAGTAAGCAACGCAAGACACCATATGCATGATATAACCAACATCAGCATGCCAAGTTAGAGCGAAGACCTCAGGGGGTAAATAGGAGTTGTCTTCTCCTTCTGAATCCCCCTCAGAACAGATATCTTCCTCTCGATTACAATCCGAAATGCGTGGAGGGGGGGCTGCCTTTGCGCCTACCATGGAGCGACGTCTGCATGAAATTTTATTGCCACGCAAGGCTCGTCTCTTTTGCTCTACATGTTCAGTTCCATTGTTTACAATAACTGTCGTGCATAGGAATAAAACATAGTGAGATTATGTAAGGAGTGCATGCAGAAATCCAGAGTGATGGTAGCAACCTGTGGATAGGCCCAAAACCAATAATAGCAAGCAGATAATGGCTTCAATTAAAAAATACAGATAATGGCTTCTTTACTATTTGTTTCCCACCCAACATGAAACTCATAGTAGACACTGGAGGTTAACCAGATAGTAGATAGATAATATTGATAGCGGCCCCGATATGTACCCCACAACCATTTAAAAACTCAAGTTTGACCATTAGTTTGGAGCTGACTCAGAGTCTAATCGGTGAACAGGACGATAAAGTAGCATGTAATATTAAGCGATGCATAACGTAAGCAGACACGAAAGAGTGCGACCTCTCTTGCGGACCCGTGTAGTCCTCGAGGTCATCTGCTCGGTTGATGATGGTAATGCAGTTTTCATGGCTGCCAGCGGCGGGGAAGAAGATCTGAGGCGGCGAAAGACAGTCTGGAGGCCGGATCCCTGCTGTGCTGGACCCTTCTATCGTTGGAGCAGCTGAGCTGGGGTGGACGACGGCGCAGCAGGAGCGGGACAAACCACACAAGGTTTTCTTTGACAACTATCTGTAAGAGAAGTAATTCTGTAAGGGCTCGTTTGAATTGGAGGATTCCAACAATGCAGGGATAGGAAATAGACAGGAATAGGATAGGAATGCATGTGCAAAACAGAGAATTTAAAAACACAGGATTTCTGCCAATCTGGGTGTTTGATTCACAACAATTGGAAGATCACAGGATGCAAAGAAGCATGGTGAGATTAAGTCAAACCACAAGAAAATGTACGGTTATAATGCTATTATGCTACTATCTCTTAGTCTTGTGCTTCATGAATAGGAATTTGAAAAGGAGGACAAGTGAAAATTAAAATTCCTACTTTTTTCTTTCAAGGAGACACTAAAGGAACAAATCCGTGTGCTCAGTGGACAATATATATAACATGTAGAGTAAAAAAGAGATGCAACAAGTGTACAACCTCTTTGGCGAAGCCATGTCGATCTCAGCGTGATTGGGTTGGCCGGTGAGGATGCTCCGGCTGACTTTGCTGTCGGAGGAGGGGAATAAGATCTTAGGCGTCTGGAGATGGAGCCCGAGGTACTGCTCCGCTGTGATGGAGGGTTTCGTCGTTGGAGCAGCTCCGGTGAGTTGTACGACGCCGAGGCTGAAGCAGGACAAGAGAGACAACGAACAACGTTAACCTGAGTGGAATTCTAATAGCATCTCCAATACATGACGTAAAATACATAACCACAAAGTGCTAGATGTAAAATACATCAGCCGCTCATCTCTGAACTTAACTGTCGAAACTGAACTTAACTGTCGAAACTGAATTTTGCTGTCGAAAGTGAATTTTGCTGTCGAAACTGAACGCACTAGCAAGGTGAGGCTACACGTCGGTCGACTGACTTTTTTATCTCTGGTCAGTCGATTTTGCAGCCGTTGGATACGAAATCAAGGGCCTGAGGTTCATCTTCAACCTCCACCCCCTGAGCCGTCAGCCACCACCGGCCAAACAGCAGCCCCCCGCCGCCCGCGGCCGGCGGTGCGCCGCCCCGCCCGCCCCGAAAACACTCCCCACCGCCGGTCCGCCGCCACCCCGGCCATCCCTCTAGGCCCCCCGTGCCGTGGTTTTTCTCCGGCGATCCAAACTCCACCGCCCCGCCAACGCCCCGCCACCGCCGGTGACCACCGCCCCCATCCTGAACCCTAAGATA
>NC_057814.1:379391854-379394642 GCF_018294505.1 Triticum aestivum | reverse complement strand
AAAGTGTAGCTAAATCGGAGCAGCATCGCAAGCAAGAGCAAGAGCGAGAGCAGCAGCACGAGCAAGAGCAATAGCAAGAGCAGACCAGGCAGGGGACCGAGAGCAAGAGCAGAGCAGCAGCGCGAGCGAGAGCTAAAGCAGCAGCAGCTCCTACTGATGTGGACGTCGCCACCGAGGGAGCGACGCCGTGGAGGAAGTGGCCGGCGACGCCGCCGTGGATGGAGCCGCGCCGTGTCGGCTCGAGACCAAGCGCCGGCAGCACCGTGAGATCGAATCAAGAAGAAAATGCGGCGATTAGTGTACAACCTCTTTGGTGGCGCCGATTAGGCCGCAGCTTCATCCGAGGAAATGGTGATGATGATGCTCTTTCGGTGGTGCAGGTGAAGACGGCGGTGTGGGAATGGAGGTGGCGCGAAAGACGAGGGGAACATCGGGGCAGCTCCTTGGAGGTGGAGCACGGGGTGGCTGAACCGGCGGGACGATGAGATTGACGACGGATCCTCATCCGGTACGTTGGATGAGGGAGGTCGAGGTGTTGCTGTGGACGACGTCGTCGGGGAAGAGGCTCCGGCTAGGTGGGGGACGGAGCAGGGTGTGGGGTTTCGTCGCGGGTTTTCGCGGCCTCGGTGTACGAATGGGTGGGCGGATGGGATGGCAGTGGGGAACCATGGCTTAGAGACGCGCTTGTCCGAAATGTGGGGTAAGTTATGAAAGTACCCCCACCGATTTGAGGCGGTTCTTTTGGTTCAGGGGTACCACGGGCATTTCGCGTGTCGGGATTTCACAGGAGGTTGGAGTTTTCGCGCGCGTTGTAATTTCGGAATAGCAAGGCGCGGGTTGAGATGGAGGGAGTTGTCGGAGCACAACGAGACAAAGATATATCTTAAATATTTCGGGCTAACAAGGCGCGGGATGAAATTTCCGGACAAGCCTAACGTGTACTGTACCAAATCAATGCGCACTACAAATGTCATTCAAAACTTTGAATTCATGTTATGTTCAATTAAAATATTTCGCTACGTGTATAATGCATGCAACCTACTACTCAAATGAACGTTTTAGTGCATTCCAAACGTATATCCTACCGCTTCAATATGAACTAAATTTGAATTCATTTCTCTATTTGAATAAGATCTACAGTAATGATTGTTGTGAAGTCTAAGCATTTGAATTCGTTTCTCTGTTTTAATAAGATCTACAATCATCATTATTGTCAAGTTAAACCATCGTTTGTGTATTATCTTCACAGCACACCACATGATTAGTCTCGAGTTAATATGAACTATGTGTACTATATGAAATCGAACTAGATTTTTTGAATCCACTTTATTTTGATTTCAAATCACATTACATTTCTAGCTCTAGCTAGATCTTCATAATCTAAACCATGTCTCATATGTATAATGTGTTTATCACATTATGTATGGTGCCCCGCCCCCTACGCCTACAAGTATTTAGATGTGAGTTGCAAACACCACACATTACCACAAATTCAAATAAAATGTGAGAATGTTCGATATATAGTATTGTTTAGATTGTTCGATATTTAGTTGTAAGCTGCAAACGCCACACATTATCACAAATTCAAATAAAATGTGAGATTGTTTGATGTATAGTATGGTTTAGATTGTTCGGCATTTAGCTGTGAGTTGCAAACGCCATGCATTATCACATTATGGTATATCATGTGCACAGCACGTGTATCACCACTATATTCATGCATGCAATGTTTAAAACACTATGATCTCCTATTCAAATATATGAATCCGCTTTCATATCAAATTATGATCTTTGTTAGTCTCTTACACCCACACAATCCTCTAACCTTTGTAGCTACCACTAACTTTCTCTCGTGCATGCACACGCCCTCCTCGCCCTCCCCCTCCCTCGGCATTCTATCCACCGGGCACATTCATTTTTTTCTTTAGGTCGTTCTCCCAGAGTCTCCACAACTCCTTTCCGACACACACCGATCGATAAACCTCTCCAGCGATGCCTGCCTACAACATACACACACACCTTCAATCTCCTCCTTTATGTGTCCTTGCCTCGTGTCTCTCATACGGTCAGACACACGTGTAAACTCTCGCCCCTCTTTTCATTGATCTCACAACCGCACACTCCTCCCCCTATCTAGCTAGTAGTTGGGCCTCTCGCACCACCTCCTAGCTCCATTCTCTCTGTCTATCCGTCTCGCTGGGCCCTATTTGCCTCTAACAAATGGACGTACACCGACCGATCTCTCGCTATACATATAGCTAGCTAGGTCCTTATAACTCGTTTTTACCCACACGTCAATCGATCTACCTCATTGGTTGTGTCTCTCCCTTCCTCCGACAAACAACAATTGATCTACCGATCTAGTTAGGTTTGCTTACCAAACACATGGTTCCCCTTCATCATCCATGGATGCGTCCCGACAGATCTATCACGCACAGGCACACACAGAAAGACATCCCCACTCTTACTGAAAACATTGCAGTTCCACCCTCAGTTTGTCTAGTAGGCCTCTCCCACCATCTTTGAGAAGCAACTCCATCACCCATCCAACACTCTACCCCTCTCCATCCCTCTCCCTCCCTCTCTCTCTCCTCTCTCTCTCTCTCTCTGTCCCATCATATTTCCCGTCCTTCAGTTATGTATGGATGTCGACCGATCTCCCTCAAGACATAGCTGGGTCTCTCCTTCTCAACACATATACGAGTCGTTCTACCTCTATAGTTAGGCCTCTGCCTACCCCTCCCCCCACCCCCTCCCCCCCACACACACTGATACATCGAGCGCTCTA
>NC_057814.1:379380196-379391135 GCF_018294505.1 Triticum aestivum | reverse complement strand
ATCTTTGACTTGCACACACACACAATTTCGATGGCTCTCTTCATCGATCTCGCACCCACCCACTTGATCCTCTCTTCGACACTATCGATAGCTATGACCGCTCCCTCTCTTCTCGTGGATTTCCCGACCCTTTATGTATGATATGGATAGGCCTCCATTTCACACACATTGCATGCAAAATTTTGTTTGAGATGTCATCGACACATATTCCCACAAATAATTCACGAAATCAACCCCCCACCCCACCCCCACCCCAAAACAAAAAACACTCACGAACACGGTTTGTATCTCACACACACACCCACGTAGGTGGGGGACGTGCACGAAGAGAAGAGGTGCATGCACGGCGCATGTACTCCCGTCTCTTTCCCAACCACACCCGCGTTGGTACACGGTGGAGCTCATTTCTGTACGGAAAAGGCAGCCCACGTGGTAATTTGGCACGTGTACTGGTTGTCCACTTGGTGGAGGGAGGATCGTCTACCAGGGGTGAACAAACAAATTGCGACTTGACGTGCTATGTTAAAAAAAGAGGTAAACCATGTGGGGCCTACCTTAGAGGCGGGGTTTTATACACTGGAGTACTTTTGATGTGTCCCGTCAACTCGCGGAACGAGGAGAAGCTTGCTTAGTACGCCGTCTCCCCTGCCCACGGGCGCGGTGGCTCGCAGGATGAGGTGAAGCTTGCTCCGCCTTACGCCCGCTCCCTCGCCCATGCGCGTGGTGGCTCGCAGGACGAGGAGAAAAATTTACTACTCCCTCCGTTTACTCCTCGTCCCTACTACCTTGGTTATAGAGATTATATCATATTTTTTGGAATATATATGTCCTTTAGTAGATTTCAATATGAACTACTAGTACATACTCCAAACACTGATGTATATAGACGTATTTTAGAGTGTAGATTCACTCATTTTGCTCCGTATGTAGCACTCTCCCTCACCCCTCGACCCTCGCCCATGTGGTGGACGTGCAGTAATTCATTCGGTCTCATATAGCCAGAACGATATATACGGCACTACCATTATTGCTCGACTTCCCGAAGAGGCGAAGAGCCAATCGCAAGGTTAATATTTTGGAGATGCCAAGCGCAAGGTTATAGGAGAACGAGTAGTAGGTGCCGCGTCATTTATAAATAAAGTTTTTTTTCTTCAATGGCACGTACGCGATATGATAGGTTCATATGGAGAGAAAAGGAAACCGCTCCACTATATACATAGTGAGGACGGGCCAGCCTACACGGTTGCTTGTTGGGGTTGCTCTCTTCACACTCTCTCGCACAAAACGACTGTGGCCACATCTCTAACATCCCGGCGGATCACGTCCGCTTGGGGAAGGGGTGGATGCTTAGTGTAGATGTGGTGGCTGTTGCCGACGGCAAAAACCCACTGTCGGCACGTCCCGATCAGGGGTCCCCGCCGTTCTCTCTCACAAAGCCGGTGAGGTTGCCTTCGTCCCTTGCTCACTGCCGCGATGTGGGCAGTTGCCGCCTCACGCCACCCTCCTCAAGGTTGAGCTACGTCCCTCAGGTACAACTCCCTTTATAGCCGGCTTGGACCACTGCTCCAGCTGCCCACATCACTCCGTGTGGATATTTCTCTACTTCTTTGCCCCGCACATACCTCTACTAGCTTCTACGTACTGTATTTGTGATGAGTTTATGTCTCATCAACTAGTCCCAGTAATCTTATGCTAATCACACTTCTTCAATTTCTTTGCCACAGGGATGCTCATCTCGATTTTGGTGAAACTGCACAAAATGATCCGATGGTCAAAAGGTTGCAAACTTCATTTATTAGGAAGCTTGAACGTTGCCAGCAAATTGAAGCCTGGTCAGGGTTCACGGTTCAAGGGCTAGGGACTGCATGGATCGTTTTTTTCTTTAGCTGCCTCTGTTCCAAAATAAGTGTCAACTTTAGTAGTAGTACAACTTTGTACTAAAGTTTGCACAAAGTCGAGACACTTATTTTGGAACGGAGGGAGTATATATTTGCTATGATCTGTCAATCATTGAGATGCAATAGCATGCATGTTAGTCTCCTTTGTATTTGATGAAATGTTGCAACGGGCAACCTTGGACGCAAGATACATGTAACAGAAGCTGGAAGCTTCATAGCATTGTACAAATTTATCTCGGTGATAAATTACAGTACGTACTATACTAGTACTTCCTCCGTTTCTAAATATAAGTCTTTGTAGAGATTTCACCATGAACCACATGCGGATGTATATAGATGCATTTTAAGTGTAGATTCATTCATTTTGTTCCGTATGTAGTGGAATCTCTACAAAGACTTATCTACTAGTAATAGCTAGCCCCCACTACTAGGAATTCTCTATCCTCTCCTTGAGCCACATCATCAAAATTGATGTAGCCGTTAGATGAAGTAAATCAGTCCATAATAGCCGTCTGATCTAGACGTTGAGAGGCTCCGCACTAAGCCACATGCAAGCATGCAGAAATACTGTGGCACATGCATGTGAGTGGGTTTTAAATCACATCAACATGTCTGCATGCAAGCATGCACCGGTAGCATGCATGTAAGTGAGCTTTTAAGTCCCATTGACATGTCAAAAAGAAAAATATAATCCCATTATGAAGTAGGAGTTGGCTGATCTTTTTTCCTTACGTGGGATGATCTAAATAATGATGGGAGTTTATTTAGTTTGGCTACCACATTTGTCATGCGGTTATAGAGTTTTTTTAGTTCTATGAAATCGATAATTTTGCGCAGAGAGATATACCGCTGTTCCGCGGCAACGCGCGGGGACTCATCTAGTAATATTTAGGAATGGAGGGAGTACTATGTAAAGAGTTAGGTGTCGCACGGTGATAGTGTAAGGTGGGCCATGTAATCACTGAGCCTGCGTGTTTTCACTGCTCTTGCACGCCTCCGCTGTAAGAATGGAGAAAATTGTAATCTAGTAGTAGTACCTCCTTTCGCCGAAAGCGTGGGACATCAGCAGTCCTACCACCTCAGTAATAAAGACCAATGAGCCGTCAAATCACATAGACCCAGCAGTAAGTTGGACGGACGAAGCAACCATCACTCTTGCGCTAGTGAGAGGTCGCGTCTGCTCTGGCCGGGCATGAATGCGGCACCGATTCTTTGGAGCGGCGCTGACTGTTTCAGGCAGGAAGCGCGCGCGGGCGATGGAGGGGCTTTGGGTGGGCCAGGCTGGTCAGGAGCGGGCGTGGCAGCTGTCCGCATGTCCCTACCGGACACGCCCGGAAATGAGAGGATGCACTGACTCTCGCGGCTAAAATTGTACACTACACAACATCTCTCTGTAGGAGTAGGTCGATCTGTCACTCTGTCTAACACACACATGCTGTTAAACACACACACACACACACGCACACGCACGCACCTTGGTCCCGTTGCACCTTCTAACGTGACTTATTACACCTAGACGGAGGGAGTAGTATACGAGATATGGTGGCACACTGACTTAAGTCGAATACAAGTGCCCAAAATTTGTGTGCATGTTATAATAAGGATTCACTTAAAATAGTACATGAGCGAACAGAGGGATCAATTGGACAGTGTTCCCGAGCAGTAGCGAGATGAGTGAGGTAAGATACACCGCTGGCGCTTTTAATTTTTCTTATTAATTTGTTTGTTTCACCCTCTGACTGGTGGGACCCAACGTACTACGTGGAGAGAGGTAAGGTGACTAAGGCTGCATTATTTCTGCACCACTATGGATAGTCTTACCACCAAAGCCACATGACACGATTATGATTCAAATCCCAATGACTCCCACACACACAAAAAAACACGGCATGCTTGTCACACGAATGCAGGAATGTATAAAAGGTTATTTCCCTCTCGTTGAACATAACGGGAGGGTTGTGTAGCTGGTTACCCTGTTCGCTCATCAAACTTGAGGTCTCGGGTTCGATAACTACACTTGAGCATAATTTGTGCCAGGAGGATTCTTTGAATGGTCAAAATGTTTTCTAGGGTTTGCACGCTTCACACTCTCTCTCCAGTATATATATACACGCTAGAGCCTCAGCGCTTGTAGTTGCTCTCTTCACACTCTCTCGCCCTCTCCCGCTGGAGCCTCAGTGCTTGTAGTTGCTCTCTTCACACTCTCTCGCCCTCTCCAGATCTAAACAAGACTTCGTTGGCCTCTCTCTCCCTTCACTGCTGCTCAAAGAGCCGGCAGGATCCGTCCGCCGGGAAGGGAAGGAGGCTTAACGCTGTCGCCGTCGGCGAGGGACTACCGGCGCAGCTGTTCACTTTCCACCCAGCGCCGACGCGGGAGGGCCTCCGACCCCTTCTTCTTCGCCGCCGTCCCGTCGCCCACCGAACCACGCCCCAAGAACCTTAAGGTATAATTTACTTACTCCACATGCATTGCTCTAGCTGCATGTATACCATGAATCTAGGACGTGGTTCAAAGAGGAAAGGAGTGGGGGAAAGTAGTGGGAAAAGTTGTATATAGCATGAATCTAGGACGTGGTTCAAAGAGGAAATGAAGGGGGAAAGTTTTATAGCATGAATCTAGGACGTGCTTCAAAGAGGAAAGGAATGGGGGAAATTAGTGGGGAAAGTTGTATCGCATAAATCTAGGACGTGGTTCAAAGAGGAAAGGAAGGGGCGAAAGTACTAGTTCAAAAAGGAAAGGAAGGGACAAGGCTGTAGAGTTTGAGCAGGACTAGATTTGCTGCGCTCACATAGGGAAAGGTGTCTAAAGATAACAAAACTGGGACCAACACAAATATGCTCCTTGGTTGTTTGTTCTTTGTTGCAACAGACTGTGCATGACCATAGTACATCGGTAGATGCACATGGTGCTAGTGCGTCCACTGTCCCGTGCAACTCATTAGCTGTTGTTAATCTAAGGCCCTGTTTGGTTAAAAACTCCCTAGTCCCTACCTGCTTGGTTCCAGGGACTAAACATGGACGAGAGGTTATTAAATGACATGCTAAAATACCATGTTACCCCTAGTAATGAACTAATAGAGACAAGGTGCGATGCGTGGCAGGGGCAACTGTTGGAAAAAGTCCCAAAAAGACTCCCTCGGGGTCTTCTTTCTTTAGTCCCAAATGCCCACTTTTAGTCCCTAAAAGTCCCTCCTGTTTGGTTTAGATGGGACTAACACGGAGTTTTTTTAGTCCCTACACCAAAATGTCCCTGTAAACAAACACCCTCTAATAATGCCGCTGGAAAATTGATGCAATGCCACAGTTAAAAGCAAAGTACATGTTTAACGAATTTTATTGTTAATATAATCTCTATGTTAATATTAATCAATGCCACCGTTTGAGAAATGCTACTGTCTTGCTTTCTTTCCCATTTAGATAAGGTAGATGCTTCTTTTTGTTGGCTTCTGTGTCATCCACCGTTATTGACCACTAATTGTTTCCTTTGCACCTCTGTGTAAACAGGGTTATCTACTTCACCTCGTTGCCATTGTGACCTTTTGTTGCACTGCACAAAAATCTTTTGTTTTAAGAGTGTTTTGTGCAGTTCAACCAAAATGTCCCACCGACAACGTTGCTTGATTGCTTGATCTTAGTGGAACTGCACAAGAGGAGATCTTACTTCCTATCCATTAAGGCGAATTTGGTTCAGATCTTCTTCTTGTGAGTTGTTTGAATTCCGCATCATGAGAGGTCAGTACTAGCCTTCTTTCACATGATTCTGCAGTGTGCTTTCATATGTTGTGCTACTTGTACGATAATGTTGCTTGATTTTAGTGAACTGCACAAATGGAGACAAGACTTCCAATCTGTATGTGCACTGTAATATCCCATTGAGGTAAGATAAGGATATTTCACAACTGCTGGCCTGTATTTTGCCACTTTCATCAGAAAATTAAGTTTAGTACTATACTTGTGCTCCCTAATTGACATGCCAAATCTTACATTGAAGGCGAAGCTCGTCTGTTATTGAACCAAGTGATGAAGGGGAAGAACAAGCGGAAGAAAAACAAAAATCAACTCCCAGTGCTGTAATGAAGCACTGGAACTGTGATGACACAAGTAATGATATAGTTTTGCATCTTAATTTATTGCTATGGCTGGAACGAGCAATTGTTTTGCCACTGATTTGATGCCACTCTTAATGTAATATGTAATTATCTCTACTTGTGCAAACAGGGATCTTCTTTGAAGATACCATATATTTTAGTGGAACTGCACAAGAAGATGTTGGAAACATTAAACTAATCTAGGCGTATATAGTAAGCATGGCCACCACCGTAGATAGCAACAGATGGTTCCGGAGAAGTGCTTCATCTGTATGCTCTATACAATAAGCCTCCTGACAAAGGTTGGTACTCGCCCAATGATTTCATCCATATGATTGAGCTTTGTCATCTCTATTGGTGTTGTGCTACTGTTTAGATACTGTCATGAAAAAGTGGTATTGTCCTTGAGAAGTGCTTCATCTGTGCTGTTTTAAATATTTCCTTTCCTTTTTTTCGAGCAAACAGGGATGCTAGCATTTAGTAGTCCTCTTGTCTTTGCACAACAGGATCATCTTCCTCTGAAGAAGAATATGGAGTACGTGAAATGACTAGTTCCGATTATGCCAGGATGAAGAAGCCCTGTCTATCTTCTCATTAGAAGGAGCAGTTGAAGGATGGTTACATTACTCCCCACAAGACCAAACTAACTTCAGCTCAGAAGGACTGACAAATCTCCATTTTTTTGCTGTGATGCACGAGTACAATGTTGTTCTAGGATTCTTTCTGGTGAGTTCCATTTTTCTAAAAGTGTGCTCTACATGGACCATGTATGTGCCTGTTGAAACTGTCAATTCATAGTATAGTTTGCTTTATACTAATCACTTTTTTGTATTTGTGCAAACAGAGGTGCTCAGCTTGATTTCAATGGGAACTGCACAAAATGTTCATGAATACATCGAATCATTCATTTCCACCACAAGAAAGGAGGTGCCGATAAGTTCAAGGTGTTGCAACATATAAGGGCGAACTCATACAAGCTACGCGCGAATTTGGTTGATTTTGGTGGAACTGCACAAAAAGAACAGGTGGTTTATTTAGCACGAGGTGCCATGTCAATGTCCGAACTGATGGCAAACCCTGCCCATTCCACAATCGTAGGCATTTGATATTTTGGAATGGGACAACCTTGTCAAATTTTTCTCATTGATTTTAGCAAGACATGCGTTTGATATTTTCGAATGGGACGCCCTTTGCTGTCAGCAGCGTCGATCAATTTTTTCTTTATTCTTTAGTTGTGAAGTAAATATTGCCTCTGACATGTGAGTCGCTGAGATGCATAATCATCGATTGTTTTGAATGTTCTCTATGAATTGCCAGGCCTGTGTGTTTGATTGCAATGTACAGAAACGCTAAAAAGCTGCTCAAACTCTTTGTACTCCTTCTGTTCCTTTTTACTTCGCACATTGTGAAAGTGCATACTTTTTTGTATAAGATTGGTCAAAGTAGAGATACTTTGACTGCAGACAAAACTTGTATGCACGACTAGAAAGGACCGAAGGGAGTACATGTGAAACTGCTGCAAACGAGGTGATCACCCTGGGAATAATGCTAGTACGTATTGTTTTGCATGTTCATCCAATGCCAGTGATACAGGAATTCGAACTAATCGAAATAAATTCATTCATACACGGTCGGATTTCATATAAACATGCCGGATTTCATTACATTTCATACATTCTTCAACTAAAAAGGGGTGCGCTGGAGGTATAATTAATTAACCGAAGCTACCCACCTGTGTCCCACTGAGCCGAACAGAAGCTTCAGTGACTTAACTACAGGTACAGTTGCGTAACTGACATGTGGAATGTTGGGCCCACGTGTCAGTCGGCCAACTGCACCAGCAGTTAAGTAGAAGCAGTGTTCTTCTCCAGCGCAGCTCTCCGATTCCACGTCGCCGCCAAGAAGCTAACCGGCCGTCAATGGTCAACCCGCCTAGCTTGGCTTCAACCGGAGGGTAGCAGCAGTGGCCTTACTTGGACCTGAGCGGCGGCGACCTACGGTGTTCTACTCTTCCTTGTTTTCTGTGTGGCGCGGCCTCGTTGGCAGCGGGGCAGGGCCTCGGCGGAGCCGGCGATGTCCTCTGTCTCGTTGCCGGCAGGCGGCGCCTGAGCGGAGCGGTGGAATTCCTCCCCCACGTTGCCGGCAGGGTGGGGCCTCGGCTGAGCCGGCGATGTCCTCTGCCTCGTTGTTGGCGGGGCGGGGCCTCGGCGGAGCCGGCGGTGTCCTTTGCCTCGTTGTTGGCGCCGCGGAGCCTCGGCGGAGCAGGGCCTCGTCGACGCTAGCGGAGCGGGGACTCGTCGGAGCCGGCATTGTCCTCTGCCTCGTCCTCGGTCTTGCCAAACAGCGCATCGCCCGCTTCATCGCCCTCTTTGCTAGCCTCTTTGTAGGCGGCCATAGCCTCCGCCACCCGCATGCTGTACCGCCAGCGCTCGAGGCAGCCCTTGCAGGCGGAGCGGTACGAGTCGAGCAGCGCCTCCTGCTCCGCCCGCTCCGCGGTGATCTGCTCCTCCGCCTGCAGGTGCTCCTGGAGGAGATGGTGGTTGTAGGCGGCGTCGGCCTGCGCCTCCCGGAACTGCTCCTCACGCATCTGCCTCACCCTGTCCATATATTGGGCACGGGCCTCGCCAATGGTCATGGTGCAATGCACCGGCGAGGATGGCGCGGAGGAGGGCGTTGGCACCGGATCGTCGACTACCATGTTCTCCATTGGGACGTCGTCGTCCTCCGGCTGCCTGCGGACCAGCCGGTCGGCAGCAATGGCTGCCATCTCCTTGTGGTCCGTCGTCCGCCCGTCCCAAAGAGCGCTGGAGCGTGAGGAAGCCATGGTGGGCAGTAGTGGTGTGGACAGGAGAAAGGGAACGAATGCGGACGACTGCGGCTATGGCCGGCGCAGCAGTTTATAGAGCAATGGTGGGCGGGCGGAGGGACGGACGTGTGGCGCCGGAGTAGCCGCCTCGGCAACCCTTTATCGTTAATATGGGCGGCAGATGGACGGACGGACGGCACTTGTGTCGTTTGAAGGCGGAGCAATCGCCTGCACCGGGAAGCGGGGCGGGCGGCGCTGACTGTTTCGGGCGGAAAGCGCGCGCGGGCGAGGAGATGACTTTACTTGGAGAGGATGACAATGGGGACCCACCAGGTCCAGAGCCTCACGTACGCAAGTGCCTCCTTATTATATATATATACATATATAACTATAATTTATTTCGCTTCCTCCTGGTTTCCTGACATCACGGTCCCACACCATTGTCAACCTATGTAGTAGTCAATAAACGAGAGAATTGCACAAGAAGCGGCCGACAGCTGGGACCAAGCAGTTTGAGCAGTATTTGTGTTTTTGAGGTGTGAGCACTGCAGAGTTTTTCGATGTTTAGCCCAGATATTAATTTTTCTCCTCTAAACAACAACGAAAACATCGCTGCAGGTATTAACTGGGCGGGCTGTGGCCCGTCTAGCCCAGGCCAGATATCCAGCCCAGATATTAATTTTTTTCAAGCTGAAAATGGCTAGCCCAGCTATACTTTTTTTAGGAATACCCAGGCAAGGTCAAGTTTTTATTCTCCGCCCCGCTGGGCTGCAAATCTTTCCTAGGAGGGATACATTAGGCTTAACAAGAAAATGGGCTTTAAGAAATAATAAATGGGATGTAATTATAAAAACTGGGCAGTAACTATAAAAAAATGCACCAAACACGTGATTACTTTATAAAATATTATTTTTGGATATTGACAATTTTAATTTCATTAATTGTTGCGAGCACAATGTTTCGTTTGATTTTTACGTAATATAAATTTATATTGAAATTGTATTTAATCTGACTAGAAATTTTGGGATAAAAATATTTCGGATCCCATCAAAATGTGGGAAATTTTATTGAATTCTGTTTTGAACGGTTGGTTGAAATGGGCTGTACTTTTAACAAACTGTAAATGGGCTGTAGTAAATTCCATTAGAATTCAAAAATGGGCTACACATTCTTACAAATCTCAAATGGGCTATAGGTTCTCTGCCACACTTCTGGCCTTACTAAGTTGACGCGTCCCCTAAAAAAACAGAGTTGACGCGTATGCAAGGCTTTGTCAACTTATAGTCAACACACGGTTCTAGCAGCAGTGGCCGTTGGATGTCCATCCAACGGATGCCATGCTTCTTCTTCAATCTCGGATATTCTAGCTTCACCCGCCCAAAAAATGATTCCTCCCCCTGACATCTGGGGCGCACCGTTTCGGAAGCTGACCTGTGGGCCTACTAAGTTGACGTAGCAAGGGCTTTGTCAACTTAGTCAATATAAACGATTCTAGCTGCAGTGACCATACGATGTCCATCCAACGCCGTCGTGCTTCTTCAACCTCTGGTCTTCTTGCTCCAGCCGCCCAAAGCAGCGCCGGTCATGCCGCCTGCTCCTGCCTCCCGTGGCCGACTGTGCTGCCGCGGAGGCCTCACCGCCCCCTACTACTCCCACCGCTGGCCAGGCCATCCCTCCACTCACCCACACTCCATCTTATTCTGCGGCGACGGCAGCGCAGCCGAACCAGTGAACCCTCGTACTCCTCTCCGCGTGTGCATCCACTGCCGCGTCTTCCCCAGCTCCGCGTTGTCCCCTTCCTAGGCCTCGCCGTCGTCCAGCGCCCTGGTGCTCTCGGCGCGACGTGGTCAACGTGGTCAAGGAACGACTTCCATCGGACGTGGACTGTACATGGAGAGGCTGACAGCTGGGTCCACGGCAGCCGCAAGGAAGTGCCTCCTTATTACGCGCAAAATAATTGTTCCTCCACCTGACAGCGGGGACCCACCGGATGGGCCACCGTATTTCGCGAAAAAAATGATTCGCCCCCTGACTGCTGGGACCCACGAGCTACATCTTTGCACGCAAGGAAGTGCATCCGAAAAAAAACGATTCGCCCCCCTGACTGCTGGGACCCACCAGCTACATCTTCGCACGCAAGGAAGTGC
>NC_057814.1:379379134-379379880 GCF_018294505.1 Triticum aestivum | reverse complement strand
TGACTGCTGGGACCCAGCAGCTACACCTTCGCACGCAAGGAAGTGCGTCCGGGCAAAAAAAACAAAACGATTCGCCCCCCTGACTGCTGGGACCCACCAGCTACATCTTCGCAGGCAAGGAAGTGCCTGACAGTCGGGACCCACCTGGTCGAAGCGTACGTAGCGTTGTCATTCTGGTCGCGAACGTGTACGTACATACTGGTCGATGTAGAGGCGCGCACGTGTCGTAGTAGAGGCGCGCACGTAGCATGTACACGTACGTACAGCGGCCCGGGTGCAAGAAA
Organism: Triticum aestivum; assembly: GCF_018294505.1. Classification (NCBI taxonomy): domain Eukaryota; kingdom Viridiplantae; phylum Streptophyta; class Magnoliopsida; order Poales; family Poaceae; genus Triticum; species Triticum aestivum. The sequence goes on along the minus strand of NC_057814.1, from coordinate 379,379,596 downwards.
GAAAATACGGCCACGTATGTGTACATACGGGCAGGGTCTCGAACGCCTACTCGCGCATACGTACGGCCAGGGCTCGTGTACATGGCTGGGTCAGAACAGAGAAACAGCGTCGTCGTCGTGTTCATGGGGAGGCAACGGAATGCGTCGTGTTCATGGGGAGGCAACGGGATGCGTCATGTTCATGGGGAGGTAACGGAATGCGTCGTGTTCATCAGGAGGCAACGGAACGCATGGAAGCCAACCGGCTGGGTCGGAACGGAATGCGTGGTCGTGTTCATCGGGAGGGCTTGGACGGAACAGGCGATGGAAACGAGGCCTGGCGTACCGCAAAATGGAGGAAACAGACCTCCTATGTTCGGAACGGGGTCCTGTTGATCAGGAGGGGTGTGGCGTACCGCAAAACGGAGGAAACGGACCTCCTATGGTCGAAACGGGGGTCCTGTTGATCGGGATGGGTGTGGC
>NC_057814.1:379362245-379378616 GCF_018294505.1 Triticum aestivum | reverse complement strand
GCTACTCCACCGGCTACTGTTCAACCACCCCTCCACGGGCACCCCTCCACCGTCTACTATTCATCCAGCCCTCCACACCACGGGGTCCTGTTCAACCACCCCTCCACGGGAACCCCTCCACTGTCTACTGTTCATCCAGCCCTCCACACCACGGGGTCCTGTTCAACCACCCCTCCACGGGCACCCCTCCACCGTCTACTGTTCATCCAGCCCTCCACCACACCACGGGGTCCTGTTCATCCAGAGGCAACGCCACCGCTCACTGTTCAGTTAGCAGCAGTAGCGAAGGAATCGCTCGATCGGGTTCAGTTAACAGCCATCGATCGATCGCTCGGGTTCAGTAACGCGTAGCCTACAGTGCAATCGCTCGGGTTCAGTTAGAGCCCAACGCCTCGCTCGGGTTTAGTTAGAGCCAACGCCTGGACACACGCGCGTACGTGTACGAGAGAAACGCGCATCGCTCGGCCCCCGACCTCCCACCCTAACCGGGAACTCCCTGAAATTTTTCTCCCCCTTGCTTCTACCACGGTTTTTTCTGTCATGGACGGCCCAAAGAATGTCATGCAGCTGCGTCTCCGGCCCGCCCAGGACGAAAAGCCCATTTTATGTCATGAGTTTTTGTCATAGAAGTAGGAGCCCACCACATCTATGATGATACCGGGTTTTGTCACAATTATCATCATAGAAGTGTCATATGTATGACAGAAAAAAAATTCGTTCGGCCCAAAATGTCACGGATGTGTCTTTTTTTGTAGTGTTCGTGATAGAGAGTCTCCTATATTGTCACTTTCATATACTAGTGGGAATTTTCCATTATAGAACTAGGCTTGTATATTCCAATGATGGGCTTCCTCAAATTGCCATAGGTCTTCATGAGCAAGCAAGTTGGATGCACACCCACTTAGTTTCTTTTTAGCTTTCATAAACTTATAGCTCTAGTGCATCCGTTGCATGGCAATCCCTACTCACTCACATTGATATCTATTGATGGGCATCTCCATAGCCCGTTGATACACCTAGTTGATGTGAGACTATCTCCTTCTTTTTGTCTTCTCCACAACCACCTTCAATTCCACCTATAGTGCTATGTCCATGGCTCACGCTCATGTATTGCGTGAAAGTTGAAAAAGTTTGAGAACATCAAAAGTTTGAAACAATTGCTTGGCTTGTCATCGGGGTTGTGCATGGTTTGAATGTTTTGTGTGATGAAGATGGAGCATAGCCAGAATATATGATTTTGTAGGGATAAGCTTTCTTCGGCCATGTTATTTTGAGAAGACATAATTTCCTTGTTAGTATGCTTGAAGTATTATTGTTTTTATGTCAATATTAAACTTTTGTTTTGAATCATATGGATCTAAACATTCATGCCACAATAAAGAAAATTACATGGATAAGTATGTTAGGTAGCATTCCACATCAAAAATTCTGTTTTTAACATTTACCTACTCGAGGACGAGTAGGAATTAAGCTTGGGGATGCTTGATATGTCTCCAACGTATCTATAATTTTTGATTGTTCCATGCTATTATATTATCTGTTTTGGATGTTTTATATGCACTAATATGCTATCTTATATTATTTTTGGGACTAACCATTTAACCTAGAGCCCAGTGCCAGTTTTTGTTTTATTCCTTATTTTAGAGTTTCGCAGAAAAGGAATACCAAATGGAGTCCAAACGGAATGAAACTTTTGCGATGATTTTTCTTGGACCAGAAGACATCCAGAGGACTTGGAGTGCAAGTCAGGGAAGCCACGTGGCGGCCACAAGGACGGAGGGCGTGCCCAGGGGTGTAGGGCGCGTCCCCACCCTTGTGGCTCCCTCGTGACTCCACTGACCTATTTCTTACGCCTATATATTCTCAAATATTCCAAAACCAATGAGGAGAGCCACGAAAACACTTTTCCACCGCCGCAACCTTCTGTACCCATGAGATCCCAACTAGGGGCCTTTTCCGGCGTCCTGCCGGAGGGGGATTCGATCACGGAAGGTTTCTACATCAAAACCATTGCCCTTCCAATGAAGCGTGAGTAGTTTACCTTAGACCTACGGGTCCATAGCTTGTAGCTAGATGGCTTCTTCTCTCTCTTTGATTCTCAATACCATGTTCTACTCGATGTTCTTGGAGATCTATTCGATGTAATACTTTTTTGTGGTGTGTTTGCCGAGTCCGATCAATTGTGGATTTATGATCAGCTTATCTATGAATATTATTTGAATCTTCTCTGAATTCTTATATGCATGATTTGATATCTTTGCAAGTCTCTTCGAACTATCGATTTGGTTTGGCCAACTAGATTTGCTTTGGGTTCAATCTTGCGGTGACCTTTCCCAGTGACAGAAGGGGCAGCAAGGCACGTATTGTATTGTTGCCATCGAGGATAACAAGATGGGGTTTTCATCATATTGCTTGAGTTTATCCCGCTACATCATGTCATCTTACTTAAAGCGTTACTCTGTTCTTATGAACTTAATACTCTAGATGCAGGCAGGAGTCGGTCGATTTGTGGAGTAATACTAGTAGATGCAGGCAGGAGTCGGTCTACTTGACATGGACATGATGCCTATATTCTTGATGAAAGTGCTAGTTAAAGACTAGAGGGGGTGAATAGCGATTTTTATGAAAATCTTCAAAACACGAGGGCTTTGAAGACAAACAGTAGAAATGAACCTATTGATATGCAGCAGAAGGTAGACTACACTAGACAAGCCATTGTCAAGTAAGCAATGAAGTGAGAGCACGAAGGCTATCAGCAGCTAGGTAGTATGGATCAGGATGGAAGATAGTATGAAGCCAAACAACAAACAGTATTCACACAGTGAAGACAATCAGATCATGCAAGCAGACAAAGACTTCACAAAGACAAACTGTTAGTAAAGGGAAGGGGAGGATAGAACCAGTTGCTTGGTGAGGACAGGGATTTGGTAGACCAGTTCCAGTTGTTGTGACAACTGTACGTCTGGTTAGGGAGGCTGAGATTTAACTCAGAAGACCGCGTCTTCACCTTATTCCCCTTGAGCAAAGAACACTTAGTCCTCGCCCAATCACTCTGGTAAGTCTTCAAGGTAGACTTCCAAACCTTCACAGACTTCGTTCACTGGCAATCCACAATGGCTCTTGGATGCTCAGAACGCGACGCCTAACCGGCTGGAGGATTCACAGTCCTCAAGTGTAAAAAGTCTTTAGATCACGTGGACAGAAAGGCTCCAGTGATGCCTACCACTCTTTGGCTCTGGGTGTTTTGGGCTTTGTCCTCGCAAGGATCTCTCTCTCAAATGCTTCAGAGGTGGGTTGCTCTCAAACGACAAAAGCCGTGTACTAACTCTGAGTAGCCACCAATTTATGGTGTAGGGGGTGGGCTATTTATAGCCAGGAGGCAACCCGACCTGATTTGTCTGAAATGACCCTGGGTGACTAAGGAACTGACATGTGTCCAACGGTCAGATTTCAAACACACGGAGCAGCTTGACTTGGGCTACAAGTAAAGCTGACTCATCCAGCTCTAGATAAGATTTGCTCTCATTGTCTTCGCTCGAAGACATAGGATTTGGTTGAGCATCACATCAGTCACTCTGACTTTGTTCAGTTGGACCCCACTTAACAGTACGGTGGTTCCTATGACTCAACAAAGAAGAAAAGGAAACTGCAAAACAACTATGTCCTCGCTCTCCATAGTCTTCACGTGAATGTCTTCTCATGTCATAATCTTCACTGTGAATATCTTCACAGACCACCATTGTCTTCAATGTCTTCACACATTTTTAGGGGTCATCTCCGGTAGGTAAACCGAATCAATATGGGACTACTACCTGTGTTATCCTCCAATCCTCACAAACACATTAGTCCCTCAACCAAGTTTTTGTCAATACTCCAAAACCAACTAGGGGTGGCACTAGATGCACTTATAATCCCCCCCCTTTTTGGTGATTGATGATAAATTGGTTGAAGTTTTCAATGGGGATAAAAGTATGTGAAAGTTTACGGATTAAGGCATTGTCTTCATAACTATCAAAAGGCTCCCCCTGAAGATGTGCATATAAGTAGTTTGCTTTTGAATGCAAATGCACATGGCAGGTTTTACTTTGTGGAGATCCTCTTCAACTTATGAAGACAATTCATCATGCATATAAAGAGATAACAAAGATAATGACATGCATAATAAAATGGACGTCTGCATAATGGCTTCATGCAGAGTTTATCATTGCATCACAAGGTAGCAGAAAAAGTAGCAGACGACCATTGAGTTTAAGTGTTACAACTCAAAGAACCTAATTGTTTCAAAAGACGAGAGTTGTAAAGACTTGGCAAAAATAATGCAACCACCCATAAGGACCCGCTTGAAGACTATCAACTCATATGCTTCTCCCCCTTTTATCAGTAATGACCAAAAAGGTTTGAAGACATAGAGTATCTACTCGTTCCAAGTGGGAGTAGATGATGGAGCAGAGTCGACATTGGAGTTTGGTGGTGTAGACGGGCCTGACGCAGTGTCGAGATGCAGTGCAGCCATGGTCGGTGAAGTGGCGTCGTCTTCTTCATCGACGACTCTGGCAACAACTGTTGCAGCCAAAGACGAATGTTCAGAATCTTCAATAGACGGCGTGCGACGCCAGCTTGCATTTGGTGGAGGCCTGGAATCAAACTTGAAACTCTCTGTGAAGCCATCTTCACGAAGATCGTCTTCAGGACAGAGCATTGTGAGGCTCTTCCAGGACCGCCTACAAGCTTCATGTGCAACAAACGAGTCCTTGGTGGCCAAGTTGCGAATGCGATTGACATCCACCAAGAGACTCTGCATCTGAAGCTTTAGCCAGTCATGATGCTTATCCTGCTTCTGATGTAATGCCACAAGAAGCTCTCGGTCATTGAGTACACGAGAACGCTTCCGAAGCCTTTGGGGAACTTTACTTGCGGTGGCTTCAGTGTTAGCACGGTGTGGCACTCTCATATTTCTAGCTAGAGGATAAGCGGGGGTTGTAGCATTGGGGACAAGAATTCCTTCAATTGGCTGCGAGAAACTTTGATGCTCAGCATTCTGAAGATGTAGGGGCTTCTTGGCAGGCTCGGGGTAGATGGCTTCAATAGACAGATCAACCTCAGGCAGAAAAACAATGTGGTTGTGCGCTGAGGGCTGATAGTCAATAGTGGAATGGAGCTTGATTACGCATCACCCATGGAGCATAGAACTTCAGGCCAAACAGATCAATCCCATAAGCAGCTAGTTGTCTGATGAAGAAATCCTGGGTGTTGAATCTGATGCCATTGATGATATAGAATACCAAAGTCTTCATAGCTCCTTCAAGTTTAGCTTCAGAAGAATGTCCCTTAATCGGCCATAGAGTACGCCTCAGAATGTGGTATACTGTGCGTGGAAAGTACTCGAGGTCCTTTACAAAGAACTCCTTTGGGTATTCAGCATCTTGAGGCAATGGCTTCATCATACCGAGCATATGACTCATGTTTGGTTCGGGCCTCTGAAAGATACTCTGCGGTTCATCTCTATGACGCTGACAACCAGGTTCGTATAACTCACCTAGAGTGGGCAGGGAAGTAAGCTCAATAATGTCTTGAGCTTTGGCTTCGTGATGTACATCACCTGACATCTACTCAAGGATCCATGTCTTCGGATCCCTGTTGTAGCCGCGAATATGAAGTGTGGCATAGAACTGTAGCAGAAGCTCTTCATTCCAGTGTTCTTTGTCAGTCACAAAAGGTAGAAGACCAACATCCCTAAAGCAATCAAGAGCTTCTTCAAGACAGGGCAGCCCAGCAATAGCTTCACAATCCAGACGCATGTGTGGAAAGATCCGCTCTTGATTGTACATAATGCAGGAGTAGTAGCTTCGCTGCTGATGGCCCCAAAATCTATCAGATGAGATCTTAGGCTTCGTGTAAGGATTCTTGGCACTGTCAAAGAAGGTGTTGTGCACTCTGAAGCTGTGCACACTGAAAGAACCCAGTGTAGTTGCAGCACCTGGAAGCCTTGGTAGCCTTGGCTTGGGCTTCTGAAGTTGAGGCCTCTGCTCCACATGATAGTCATATTGTGGTCCGGGAGCAATGGGAGGAACCATAATAGGCCATCTGACTGTGACAAGCTGACCATGATCAAAGGCCTGTTCCATGATGTGAGGCCTTGGAGGTGGAACGGTGGCTTCAGTATCCACATTAGCTTCAGGCTCCACATTGTCTTCAGCCATGACTGAGTCATTGGCTTCAGTGGCGTTGTTTCTGGCTGCCTCAGTGTTTTCAACCTCCACCTGTTCAAGAACTGGAGGGTTGGGCACAATCACATTCTCCTCGAGGAAGACTTGATCAGTAGTTGGGGGTGTGGCAACTCTTTCTTCTTCCCTCTCTTATTTGTCTTCATCGGCTGATGCAGCCGGAATGTCTTCAGCCACTTTGGCTTCAGATTCAGAGGAATTCACAGTAGGGGTGGCTTCAGGAAACACTTGACGTGCGACTGAGCTCTGTTGCAGTTCCCCTTTTGGAATGCTCGACATGGTGACCTGTGTCCTGGGGCCTTTGTGAAGCCTGAGAAATGTGGGCGACGCCTTTGGTGTGGGAGTGGTCTGTACCATGTAGTTGTCGTCGTCAAGCACCGGAGTGGTTGAGGGAGTCCTGGACTAAGGGGTCCTCGGGCGTCCGGCCTGTTGGACATGGGTCGGACTAATGGGCTGTGAAGATACAAGACCAAAGACTCTCTCCCGTGTTCGGATAGGACTCTCCTTGGCGTGGAAGGCAAGCTTGGCGACCACATATGAATATTCCTTTCTCTGTAACCGACTTTGTACAACCCTAGTCCCCTCCGGTATCTATATAAACCGGAGGGCTTAGTCAGGAAACGATAGACTCATTACCATAGTCATACACGCTAGGCTTCTAGGGTTTAGCCATTACGATCTCGTGGTAGATCAACTCTTGTAATACTCATATTCATCAAGATCAATCAAGCAGGAAGTAGGGTATTACCTCCATAGAGAGGGCCCGAACCTGGGTAAACATTGTGTCCCCCATCTCCTGTTACCATCGACCTTAGACGCACAGTACGGGACCCCCTACCCGAGATCCGCCGGTTTTGACACCGACATTGGTGCTTTCATCAAGAGTTCCATTGTACCGTCCCCAGAAGGTTCGATGGCTTCTTCAAACATCAACAACGATGCTGTCCAAGGGGAAACCTTCCTCCCTGGATAGATCTTCGTGTTCGGCGGCTTCGCACTGCGGGCCAACTCGCTTGGCCATCTGGAGCAGATCGACAGCTACGCCCCTGGCCATCAGGTCAGATTTGGGAGCTTGAACTACGTCACGGACATCCGCGGAGACTTGATCTTTGACGGATTCGAGACCACGGCAGCCGCTCCCTATCCCTACAATGAACATGATTTAAATCTGTCATCGGACCATACTCAGGAAATTGCAACTGTAACCGCTCCGGCCTAAGATCCAGAGCAGACCGCGCCATCCGAGGACGGGAAGCTCAACCCCGCCACGGAAGTCGCAGACTCCGCGGCGTTGGAGCCGCGCACAGACCCAACTTCGGGTGATATCTGTGTCTCCGGAACCTCGGACTTGTTTCCGGTGATAAGTTCCGAACCATGTGCGTCCGCTTATGTCGAGCTGGATCGGTCATCGATCACCGAATTCAGTGCAGCGGACATCTTTCGGCACTCACCTCTAGGCGACATGCTGAACTCATTAAAAAAATTGTCCTTAGCGGGGGACTAACAGCCGAACTATGTCCGGTTCGAACTGGAGGCTGATGATGGAGAATTCCGCTTCCCACCCGCCACCCACTACATAGCCACTATCGAGGACTTAACCGACATGCTCGATTACGGCTCCGAAGACATCGACGGTACGGACGACGATGCAGATGAGGAGCATGGCCAAAACCCGCTGTTTACCAGACGCTGGACGGCCACTTCTTCGTACGACGTATACATGGTGGATACACCCAAAGAGAATAACGGCAAGGACAAGGAAAAGCCAGCCGATGACGAGCCTCCCAAGACACAACCAAAGCGCCGGCGTCAGCGGTGCCGCTCTAAATCCCGCCGCAGCAAGGACAGCAACACCGGCACAGGAGACGATCACACTCTGGATGGTGCTGAAGACAGAGCAGATCCTGACGAACAAACGGCCGGACAGGACGATCGGAAAGATGGGCAAGTCAGCCCTGATGAACAGGCCATAAACAACAACTCGGAAGGCAGCACTTATCTTCCACCCTCCGAGGATGAGGTGAGCCTTGGCAACGAGGATTTTATCGTGCTTGAGGAACCTCTCGAGCAAGAGCGCTTTAAGTGCCAACTAATAGCCACTGCATTAGTGTCCTTGCATTGTCCTGTTGGATGAAGACTGTTTGTCCAACATCTTCAAAGGGCCACACATCTTTTATTGCAGGAACAACTTTCTCAATCATGTATCGTCTCATGACTTCTCTGTTCACCATGAGTGACTTGAATTCCATGACTCCTCGTTCTCTATTTTCACTCCTTCTTTGTGCCGCAACTGTTGTGACGAAAGGCCAAACCCCAATCTTTCCTGAGAATGTGACATTCCCTTCAGCGTCGTATCTGGGCCTTGCAACTGCCATGAGAAACATAACTTTTCCAATCTTGTTTGGAACTGGTCTTACCGGGTCTTCTTCATCTGGCATTAGGTAATAGTTTCTGTTCCTTTTCGTCATAAGGAACCATTTATCATCAATATGCACAATATTATGCATAGTGTTGAAGCAAATTCTTTCATTCCCTAGGGTTGTCTGGTCAAGCATCGACATGCAAAATTGAACCCTTTCTCTCTTATTCTTCTCTTTCAAAGGAGGCTTCACCCTGTTGGAGTGCCTCCTTATCTTTTTAAGCTGGAATTTCCTATGGAGTGTGGAGCGGCTGACACCCAGTGCAGCAGCAAGTGATCTTATGCTTGACCTTCTATTTAGTGGAACTGTTGAGATTTGTGATAGAAAGCCATCGACCGCTTTTCAGCCACATCTTTCTTTCCTTTTGGTTGATACATCCACCTGTTGACCAAGAGCAATCTGTTTCTTTGTTGTCTTCCAAATTCTTTGAATGAGCTGGATGTCTACTTGAAACAATGTAGCCACGTCCTGCTTATCCTTCCCTTTCAAAGCTCCACCTCTCTTCATACTTAGCGCTTGCATTGCCATGTAAGCAGCGTATCTCTTCTCATTTGTTAGTGATTTTCTCTTCCTCTGTATTTGTTGAACACCTACAGTAGCAATGCAACAAGAAAATTAGGGAAATTGTGCACGTGGAGAACATGGATGAATATAAATTTAGTAAAATCCACTTGACTGAATTTGAATGCACTAAGTGTGTTTGTGTGTGTCTGTATTCAGTTAAGTGCATTCAAATTCAGTTAAGTCCATTTAAATCCACTTAACTGAATTTGAATTTAAGTCCATTTAAATTCATTTAAGCAGTATGTAAATATATATTCAGTTAAGAATATATATATGTAATATATATATATATATATATATATTCAGTTTACCTTCTTCTCCCACTGCTTCTCCCATAGCTTGATCCTCTTCTTCTCCAACATGTTCCTCTTCTCCTCCCACATCTTCTCGTGGAGAAAAGTTTAGGTCGAAGTTCATCTTCCAAATTCAGAGTTTGGAGCTGGAGCTGGAGTACAAGAAGCAAACATATTAAGAATTTTGGAATAAAAGTAAATTGTTGGAGTACAAGTAAATTGGAGTATGAACAATATGAACATTTAAATGGAGTAAACTTTTGCTTGATGTCAATTTAAATTCAGAATTGCTACAACTTGCAGTCAATTTAAGTGCATAGGTTTGCAATCAATTTACCAATGGAGTAGGAGTAAATGTTGGTTTTCCTAGGTTTGTGTTAAGTGATTGTTTTCTGTAAATTAACAACTTGAGCCATGTTAAATTCAGTTAATTATTGTACTGCATTGGTTTCTTTTAATGTTGCAATTCTTTAATTCTCTGTTCTCTAAGATCATGCAATATGTTTTCTCTGTTTGCTCTACTATATTCTCTGTATAAAGTGAAATATTAAGTCATTCTCTGAATAACTCCACTTGTTGTCACTATATTCTCTATAATTCTAAGTAAATCATCAGGTTGTGGGGTGAGGTACTAAAACTCTTGTGACAACAAGTCACCCATACTTGAGGTGACGCACCCATCAGCTTGTGATAACAACAAGTCACCCATCATAATTGTGTGTACATAAGTGTTTGGTCAGAGTGGCTCTACAAATCATAACAGCAAGTATTCCAAGTAGTTCAGCTTAGATGCATCATAATTGTACTACTGAAAATTGTTCCGATCATTATTGTTCTGCTGATATCTACTGATTTTTTTCTGTTAACACTGGTTTTTCAATTAACAATATTCAGTTAACACTGATTTTTGTTGCAGCTGTAATCAGTTTATTCCAGTTGATATGTACCTTGTCCTTGTAATCAATTGTTAAAACTTGCTGTTATTGGTCAGTTAGGAGTGAATATGGCTGCTGTTATTGATCTGTACCTTGTCTCTGCAATCAATTGTTAAATCTTGCTTCTGCTGGTCAATTTGAAGTGAATCTTGCTGTTGTTGATCTGTACCTTGTCTCTGCAATCAATTGTTTAATCTTGCTTCTGCTGGTCAATTTGAAGTAAATCTTGATGTTGTTGATCTGTACCTTGTCTCTGCAATCAATTGTTTAATCTTGCTTCTGCTGGTCAATTTGAAGTAAATATTGCTGTTGTTGATCTGTACCTTGTCTCTACAATCAATTGTTTAATCTTGCTTCTGCTGGTCAATTTGAAGTGAATCTTGCTGTTGTTGTTGATCTGTGCCTTGTCTCACAGTATTGCATTTCAAATTTCAGTTTCCTGGATTAAAATTTCAATTTCCTGCAAACAATTTAATCAGTATTGCAATAGAAATTTCAGTTTCACTTCAAATTTCCTGGAGTATTGTACTGATGTCTACCTTGTTTGTCTGCTTCTTTGTTGATCTGAAGATTCTCTGCTTCTCTTTTGATCTGGAGCTTCTCTGCTTCTCTACTTCCTGCAATCTTCTCTGATGCTTCTCTAATGATCTTCTCTATTGATTTTGTTGCATCCTGGATCTTCTAGCCGAGGAGCACAACGAGCAGTAGCCTGGGCATTGACCACGAGGTGCTGGGGCCTGGGCGAGCCTGGGAGGAGGCGTTGGGGCTTAGGCGAGGAGGCGTTGGGCGCGGCGAGCCTATGAGAGGCGGCGCTAGGCGCGGCAAGCTGGAGGTGCTGGGGGCGAGGAACTGCTGGTGCTGGGTGATGGCGACGTGCAGGAGCTGCTGGTGCTGGGCGACGGCGAAGTACATGAGCTGTTGGGAGATGCGCCTGGAGCTCGTGGGCGTTGGGCGCTGGGTGCGGCGGCGGGCGCTACGCGTGGGGAAGAATCGAGGGCCTGGTGCCATGGTCTCGTGGGGTGCCTAGTGCCATGGTCGCGTGGGTGATTTCGAATTTGAATTTCTGAGAAGGATCGAGGAAGACGATAGCGGGGAAGACAGTCGCGGGGGTAGAAACGTCCTTTTGACAGAAATTGGTGCTTTCGGAATTTTCAAAATGCGTCCTACATTTTGGGACGGAGGGAGTACCATTTATGAGAAGCAACTGTATCTATATCTCGGACATTTCGGTGGTTCCCTACCCTGTTCCTGATATATGCCGCTTCAGTCTGGATGATCAGTCCTGCATTGCTTTCGATATTGACAATAGCTGGCCCTTCCCAGAGCACCTATGGTTCAAAGCAAGCGTTTCCAACGCCGAGGATTGATTGAGTTGAAGTTCATTTCATTACTTGTTATTTGTTGTGTGATGAAAACTTTAGTATTTGCTAGAATGTTTTGTTGGAAATAATCTATAATCCAACATGTATCCTTGTTGTTGTTGTGTGTTGATGACTTGTTGTATTTAATGAATGGTACATTTCAGTTGCAAATGCATGTCATAGACTCAATTTATGAATGGTTTTCGAGTCACTTCTTGGAGTGTGAGTACCGTAGTAGTATAGCCAGCATCTGGTTTGTATATGAAGTTGCCACATCACATAGAGCCAACCTAATATTGGAGTATGCTAGCCCTCCATCGGCGCGCCGCTTCAAATGGCGGAGGAAGTGAGAGGTCGTGTCACCTTGTGTCCAGATCTGAGATGCCACGTGTACCAGATGAATGACTCCAAGTTCGACCACCGTGATGCTAGGTGCGAGCCAAGGAACACTGTTGGAGAGACCCCCCTCCTAATTTTCCTACATTGGTCGTTTGGTTCATAGGATAGAATGCTACAGGATTTTTTCCTATGTAATCATGTTTTAATTGGCAATCTAGCATCCACTCCAACTTTTGTTTCACTACCTTTGTTCCTACGAAGAGAGTACTTGCTCTAAATGATGTGCCGCTGCAAAGCCGCCTATATTAATTAACCATGCTCTAAAAAGGTGGACCAGCTTTGGCTATAGTAGTACTGTACTAGGTTAGTAGGTGACCTTGCGCTTGGCTCTTCTCCTCTTCCGGAAGTCGAACAATAATGATGGTACTACAGTAGTACTTCTCGCAATCTGACACCAAATGAACTGCTGCACGTCCACCGCTTGTAAGCAAAAGTTTCTCCTCGTGCTACGAGCCACCGCGCACGCGTTGGCGAGGGAGAAGGCGTAGTAAGCAAGCTTCTCGTCGTTCTGCGAGTTGACGGGACACATCAAAGTTATTTATTAGTACTCTCTTCAAAAACGGCCGACCATGTCCATGGCTACCATCCCATGCTCTGTCATTGAGTATGTGCACTATTCACGTGCCATCGAGGAGAAAAAATATTGCGTAGTACTAGGTGCCATCGAAGTGCATGACTCACTTACGCACTGCATATCTCCATTTTCTTGCATGACACGCCACCTTGATGCTAGATGTTGAAAGGATCGAGAAGAGGTGTCTAGAGGGGGTGAATAGACTCTAATCAAGAAAAGTTGCAGTTTTTAATTCTTTAGGTTTATGTGGAGTTTTAGCACAAGTTTAAACATTCACAATACATATCAAGCAAGCATGCCAAGAGTATATGAGCAGCGGAAAGTAAAGCATGCAAGTTGCAAGAATGTAAATGGATGGGATTGGAGTGTGCAAACGCAATTTGGAGACACGGAGATTTTTTATCCATGGTTCCGATAGGTGGTGCTATCGTACATCCACGTCGATGGAGACTTCAACCCACGAAGGGTAACGATTGCGCGAGTCAACGAAGGGCTCCACCTACGAATGGTCCACGAAGAAGCAACCTTGTCTATCCCACCATGGTCGTCGCCCACGAAGGACTTCCCTCACTAGGGTAGATCTTCACGAAGTAGGCGATCTCCTTGCCCTTACAAACTCCTTGGTTCAACTCCACAATCTTGTCGGAGGCTCCCAAGTGACACCTAGCCAATCTAGGAGACAACACTCTCCAAGAAGTAACAAATGGTGTGTTGATGATGAACTCCTTGCTCTTGTGCTTCAAATGATAGTCTCCCCAACACTCAACTCTCTCTCACAGGATTTGGATTTGGTGGAAAGAAGATTTGAGTGGAAAGCAACTTGGGGAAGGCTAGAGATCAAGATTTATGTGGTTGGAATGGAATATCTTGACCTCAACACAAGTGTAGGTGGTTCTCTCTCAGAAAATATGTGTTGGAAGTGTAGGCATGTTCTGATGGCTCTCTCCACGAATGAAGAGTGGGTGGAGGGGTATATATAGCCTCCACACAAAATCTAACCGTTACACAGAGATCACCAAACTCGGTGGGACCGATTCAAAGAACTCGGTCAGACCGACTTGGTTCATAATGTGACCGTTAGGTATTTCGATGGGACCGACACGTCAACTCGGTGGGACCGATTTCGTTAGGGTTAGGGCATAACGTAATCTCGGTGAGACCGATTACACAAACTCGGTGAGACCGATTTTGGTAATAGACTAACAGAGAGTTAGTCAGGCAAACTCGGTGGGACCGATTCGTTCATCTCGGTTAGACCGAAACGTTACGAAGGGGTGACAGAGAGTTTGCATTGCAATCTCGGTGGGACCGATTGCATATTTTGGTGAGACCGAAATTATTGCAATAGGCAACAGAGAGTTTGCAATCCCATCTCGGTGAGACCGAGATCCCTATCGGTGAGACCGATTTGATTAGGGTTTCTGGCAATGGCTATGTCAATTAAACTCGGTGGCGCCGGATAGAAAGAATGGGTGGGGCCCAGTTTGACCATTTGGTTTGGGACATATGTGGATGTGAGAAAGTGGTTGAGGGCTTTGGAGCATATCACTAAGCATTTTGAGCAAGCAAGCCATTAAGGAACACCTATAGCGACCACACCTCAAACAGTCTAGTCTCTGTGCATCAGTGTCATCCCTGGATCGGTAATGCTGACACGCACAGTACTTGAAGGATTTATAACAGAGTAGCAATCACACACTTATTACATCGGATAGTCTCAAAAGTGAACTTATTACAATAAATATGGCTTAAGGCCATCTAATACGATAACAGCGGAAAGCTTGGAAGATAAAGTGAGTCCATCAACTCCAACGGCATCACTGAGTATAAGACCACGACCTATGGCACCTTAATCATCGTCTGAAAAGTCTGCAACATGAACGTTGCAGCCCGAAAACGGGTCAGCACATGGAATATACTGGCAAAGTAACACATAGAGAGTAATTACCAGAATAATGCACACACTGCATGCATATTTGGCTGGTGGAAAGCTCTATGGTTACAATTTTGCGAAAAGCCAATTTTTCCCTACAACAAAGGAATAAAATTTTATTTAACTATTATGGTGGTTGTTAAACATTGAGAAGGTTCACCCAACTCAATCCCAATTAAGCAATCTTCATTAAACCCAACAAATTTAATTAAGTAACATGATGAGATTCACATGATAATCCAAGAACTAGATACTCAAGATGTCCATAACCAGGGACATGGCTAATCATGATTAGTTTGTACACTCTGCAGAGGTTTGCGCACTTTTCCCCACAAGACTCGATCTCCTCCGTTGGATCTCTCGCACTTCCTGATGTTTGAGAAACGGATGACCGAGACACAGTCTTTCAGAAGCGTTAGCACCTTACGATGGGTAGACAGTTACACCTACTTTCCCCTACATCTGCTAGTCTACCACTGTAAGAGTTCACACGACTTAATCAACTATGCTAGAGCCCATAATAGCTTGTGGCTGCACACGGAAGTTTCTAGCATGAATAATCTCATGATCCCTTTGATCCTGGGTGGCGGTCCGTAGGAAAATCACACGGTACCCCGGGATTTCCAAAAAAAGGCAACACTGGGTTCCCCAGGTGCCTCGATTCACCCAGATGTGTATTTAAGTAGCCACCTTAAGTTAACCATTAATTAACAATCTCACATCTGTCATGTAATCACTCAAACCCAATCCACGTCTACGAGCATAGCATAACAATATAAGCAAACGTACAAGTAACTCCCAAGGGTTTGATAATAAAACAGGTAATAGGTACTACCTCATCTACTTCCCAAAACCCACAAATTAAACAGATCCTAACCATGCAATAGTTTGAGGGTTGATCTAATGCAATAAAATTGGGTGGTAAAGAGGTATCATCAAAGTGTTACTTGCCTTGCTGATGATCCGTGAAACCTAGAGACTCGTAGTAGCACGCTTCGCACTCCGGGTACTCTATCGCAAACAAACAATACATACATAAGCAATCAAGCAAGGGTGCACGAGTGAAACTCAAATAAGAGATCTAACCAGAAAGTTCAACTTAAGAACTCCGGTTTGCAAAAAGAATCAAATCGAACGAAGCAACGAAACTCAAACGGCGAAAGAAACAAGCTCCATTTACTAATCTGGACCTAAGTCAATTTTTACTGTACCAAAAACTTGTTCAAGTTGGTTAAATAGAAAGAGGGTTTCGAGAAGAAACTCTAGGCGCTTGAATCGCCTGATTCCGATAAACGAGTGAAAAGTTATACTAAAACGAAAAACAGATCGGAAATCGCGATCGAAAATATTCGCGAAAATTCCGAGAAAAAGAAAAACTGACGAACAGGCTAACGAACAAACGTTCGCTGTCTGCGGCTAAACGATGAAATCCATTCGTTAAAACGAACGTACGGACGAGCGTCCTCTAAATAACTAAACCGATAAAAATATAAACCGAACCGATCTAAAAAAAGGATCTAGGTTTTTTAAAAAAACCTAACGGTTTTTAAAAAAACCGGCGGCGGCTACCTCGAGTCCGGCAAGATCTCCGGCGAGGCGACGAGGTGGCGGCGGGGTCCGTTAGGGTCGGCTAGGGGCGGCGGGGCGGACGGCGGCTCCAGCGGGCGG
>NC_057814.1:379353634-379361686 GCF_018294505.1 Triticum aestivum | reverse complement strand
GGCGGTGGCTCAGGGCGACGCGCGCGGCGGCGGCGGCGGGGCGGTGGCTAGGGTTAGGGTTGGCGGCGGCAGCTCGGCTGGGCTGGGGGCGCCAGGGTCGCGGCTTATAAGGGCCGGCCCAAGGAGTCCCGCTCGGGTATGGCCCGGAGTCGGTTGACTTTTTTTTAAACTATTCAAAAGTGCAGAAAAAGAAATAAAAGAAATACTAAACGGACTCCAAAAATCCCGAAATAAATTTTCTCCGTCCTCTAAAAATAAGCCAGACAGGATGAACATTTATTTGGGCCTAAAATGCAATTTTGAAAAACGCATATTTTTCCTAGGCAAATAAAATAGAAATAAAATCCGAATAAAATCAAATATTTGTTTTTAATATTTTTCCTCCAATATTTCATTATTTTTGGAGAAGTCATATTATCCCCTCTCATGTATTTTAAATATGAAACATTTTTTGGAGAGAAAATAATTAAAACAAATGATCCTCGTTTCGATATTTGATAAAATTCAAATATGAAAATCGTGAAATCCCCAACTCTCTCTGTGGGTCCTTGAGTTGCTTAGAATTTCGAGGATCGCAAACCGAAATGCAATAAAATATGATATGCATGATGATCTAATGTATAACATTCCAAATTGAAAATTTGGGATGTTACAAACCTACCCCCCTTAAGATGAATCTCGCCCTCGAGATTCGGGTTGGCTAGAAAATAGGTGAGGGTGATCCTTCCGTAGGTCTTCCTCTCGCTCCCAAGTGGCTTCATCTTCAGTATGGTGGCTCCACTGAACTTTGCAAAACTTGATAACCTTGCTGCGGGTGACTCGGCTGGCAAACTCGAGAATCTTAACTGGTTTCTCCTCATAGGTCAAATCACTATCCAGCTGAATCGCTTCCAGTGGCACTGTATCTCTCAGTGGAATATCAGCCATCTCCGCGTGGCACTTCTTCAGATGGGATACGTGGAACACATCGTGAACTCCCGACAATCCTTCGGGCAATTCCAACTTGTAAGCAACTTCTCCCATGCGCTCCAAAACTTTGTATGGTCCTACAAAACATGGCGCTAACTTTCCCTTAACTCCAAAACGCTTAACTCCTCGAAGCGGGGACACCCGAAGATAAACTCGGTCTCCGACTTTGTAAACTGTCTCCTTGCATTTAGAATCTGCATAGCTCTTCTGCCTGGACTGGGCTACCTTGAGCCTATCGCGAGTCAACTTCACCTTCTGTTCAGACTCTTTAATCCAATCTGGTCCAAACAACTGGCGGTCTCCAACTTCATCCCACAACAACGGTGTCCTGCACCTCCTTCCGTACAGAGCTTCGAAAGGGGCCATCTTCAAACTGGATTAGTAGCTGTTGTTGTAACAAAACTCTGCATACGGTAAATTATCATCCCAACTAGATCCATAATCTAGCGCACAAGCTCTCAACATGTCCTCCAGAATCTGATTTACTCTTTCAGTCTGTCCATCTATTTGCGGGTGAAAAGCTGTACTGAACTCTAGTCTAGTTCCCAAAGTTTCTTGCAACTGATTCCAAAACTTAGAAGTAAACTGGGTTCCTCTATCTGATACAATGGTCCTCGGAACTCCATGCAGACATACGATCCTTTGTCAAACGATCGACTACAACCCATATCGAGTCATAGCCTGAACGAGTCCTGGGCAATCCCGTGATAAAATCCATGCCTAGCTTATCCCACTTCCATTCGGGTAGCGGCAATGGTTGTAGCAATCCTGCTGGCTTCTGGTGTTCTGTCTTCACTCTCTGACATACATCACAAACTGCTACATACTCCGCAATATCCTTCTTCATTCCGGTCCACCAGAAACTGTCCTTTAAATCCAGATACATCTTGGTATTTCCTGGGTGAATCGAATACGGCGAATCATCGGCCTCTTGCAGAATCAACTTCCTGATCTCCTGATCATTGGGCACATATACGCGGTCCTCAATCCATAAGGTATCGTGCTCATCCTCACGAAATCTCTTGGCTTTTCCTTTACTCATCCTTTCCTTTATCTCGGCAATCTCCTTGTCCGTCTTCTGAGCTTCTCTGATCTTATCCATCAAGGTAGACTGAATTTCCAAGGCTGCTACGTAACCTCTTGGAACTATCTCCAAACGCAGCTCGCAAAGGTCTTCTGCTAACTCCTTGGGTAACTCTCCGGTCATGAGGGTATTTACATGACTCTTGTGGCTCAACGCATCAGCTACTACGTTAGCCTTTCCTGGGTGATAATGAAATCTCATATCATAATCCTTAATGGGGCTCTAGCCAGCTCCTCTGTCTGAGATTCAGCTCCTTCTGCGTGAAAATGTACTTCAAACTCTTGTGATCCGTGTACACCTCACAATGGTTTCCGATGAGAAAATGTCTCCATGTCTTCAACGCATGCACTATGGCTACTAACCCCAAATCATGTGTAGCATAATTCAACTCATGGGGTTTAAGCTGTCATGAGGCATATGAAACAACTCTTCCCTCCTGCATAAGCACTGCTCCAAGTCCTCGACGAGAAGCGTCGCAATACACTTCATAATCTTTGCATTGATCTGGTAGAATCAACACTGGTGATGTAACCAAGCGTCTTTTCAACTCCTGAAAACTGGCCTCACATTCCTCAGTCCATTTGAATTTGGTGTCCTTCTTCAACAATTCCGTCATAGGCTTTGCAATCTTTGAGAAATTCTCAATGAACCTCCGGTAGTATCCTGCGAGTCCAAGGAAACTCCGGATCTCTCCAACTGACGTGGGTGATTCCCAACTTGTCACAGTGTTAACCTTGGTGGGATCTACTGCTATTCCTTCTCCGGATATAACATGTCCAAGGAATCCAACTTCCTTTAACCAAAACTCGCACTTGCTGAACTTGGCATATAACTGATGTTCTTTGAGCTTTCCAAGTACCAAACGCAAATCCTCCTTATGCTCTTCTTCATTCTTCGAATAGACCAGAATATCATCAATGAACACCACGACGAACTTATCCAAAAACTCCATAAATACCTTGTTCATCATGTTCATAAAGTAGGCAGGTGCATTAGTCAGACCGAATGACATAACGGTGTACTCATATAGCCCATACCTTGTGGTAAAAACTGTCTTAGGTATATCCTGCTCTCAAATCTTCAACTGGTGGTATCCTGATCGCAAATCGATCTTGGAAAATACTTTAGCTCATTGTAGTCGGTCAAACAAATCATTGATTATCGGCAGTGGGTACTTGTTCTTGATGGTCACTTCATTGAATCCACGATAATCAACAACCATCCTCAACGATCCATCTTTCTTCTCCACTAGAGGTACTGGTGATCCCCAAGGTGACGAACTTGGGCGAATATATCCTTTGTCCAGTAACTCCTTAATCTGCTTCTTAATATCCTCCAAATCCTTTGCGGGCATTCTGTACGGTCTCTTAGATATCGGCCCTGTGCCTGGCAAAAGCTCAATCAAAAACTCAATGTCTCTATCCGGTGGCATGCCTGGCAACTCCTCTGGAAATACGTCAGGGAAATCCTTCACCACTGGTACTTCCTCCTGTACAACTCCTGATAAGGAATTCACTTGAGTCCTCTTCGGCACATGCCGGGATACATACTTAATCCTTCTTCCTTCTGGGGTAGTAAGCAAGATCGTCTTAGTGGCGCAATCGATGTTTCCTCCATACATCGATAGCCAATCCATTCCCAAAATCACATCCAAACCTTGCGACTCCAAAACTATTAGGTCTGAGGGGAAAACATGCCTACCTATGGCCAATGGCATCTGAAAACATCCTTGGCTTGCCATATACTCTGCTCCTGGCGAGCTTACTAACATAGGTGTTCTAAGAACTTTGGTGGGCAACTTATACTTATCCACAAATCTCCTTGATATGTATGAATGTGATGCACCAGTATCAAAAGAACGATTGCAGTAAACGACTTAACCAAAAACTTACCTATTACTGCATCAGGCTGGGCTTCTACCTCCTCCACGTTAACGTGGTTCACTTGTCCTCTGTTGAAAGGGTTCGACTTCTTCCCCGAGCTTCCATTGCCATTCCCATTCTTAGCTTCAGGACATTCATTTGCATAATGTCCGGTCTTCTGGCATTTGTAGCAAGTGACGTGGCTCAGATCCTTCTTGTCTGGGGTTGATGGGTTGGAACGGTTCTGTCCGTTGCTTCCTCCGTTCCCATTTCCATCATTGGGGCCACTATGATTGTGCGAGCTCCCTCCATTGTGATTGTGACCTCCGTGGTTATGCTGAAGGTGTCCTCCCGAGTTCGGAGTAAAACGAGGCTTCTGATGAGCTCCTGTACTATACTTTCCTTGTCCATACTTCCTCTTACGGCTCTCAATCTGCTGCTGCTTCCCTTCAATCATGAGAGCTCTGTCTACCAACTCCTGGTAGTTGTTAAAAGTTGCCACCATCAACTGCATGCTCAGCTCATCATTCAGTCCTTCCAGAAACTTCTCCTGCTTAGCTGCATCCGTAGCAACGTCATCTGGGGCATAACGTGCTAACTTACTGAAATCCTCCACGTATTGGCCAACGGTATGTCCTCCTTGGCGTAAGTTGTGAAACTCACGCTTCTTCATGGCCATGGCTCCTGCTGAAACATGGGCAGTACGGAAAGCTTGCTGAAACTGGTCCCATGTGACAGTGTCAATGGGGTGAGTGGCTGTGTAATTCTCCCACCATGATGCTGCGGGTCCATCAAGCTGATGTGCGGCAAAACGCACTCTCTCCGCATCTGTGCATCCTGTAGTGGTCAATTCCCTTCCAATCTTGCGGAGCCAATCATCTGCAACAATCGGCTCGGTGCTGCCGGAAAACACCGGCAGATTCAGCCTAAGAAAACGGGCTAAGTGGTCAATTGATGGTGGTGGTGGTGGTTTGTTGTTGTTGTTGTTGTTCCCCTGGTTCTGAACTAGCACTTGCATCAGGGCATTCTGCTGCTGAATCAATTGAGTGATCTCTGGTGGGAAAACAAATCCGGTGTCGCGTCTCAGAGGCATCTGATGGGTTTAGAAAAGATGAGAAAATAGGATAGAATGAGATCTAGAGGGAAAACACTACCCATATGCACATTAGACAAACACAATCATATCACTCCAATCAATTCAAACAAGGCATACAATCGTCTAACTATCGTTACGAAGTGCTTGGACTATACTATATACATGGTGGAATACTACTACTGATATGGTGGTCGATTAGAAAAATTGATCGGCCGAAGACTCCATGATATCTGCTCCAGCTTCATCAACATAGTCATCATCGTTGTCGTCAGGGTCCGAGTCGGTGTCGTCGATGATGATATAGTTCTCCGGGCAAGTGGAACTGTCATCTTCTCCTCCTGGCGTAGGGTCTCCCATGAAAACTCCTAGCTTCTTTGTCAGGTCGCCATTCTTCTCTACTAGTGCGACGATTTCCTCCATATAATCTTCACGTGTAGCCTTGATTCTTCGTCCAGCTCCGTGATCCTTGTCATTGCTTTCTTCAAATCTATCATGCCTGCGCACATCTGGTTCTCCTGGCGTCGAATGTGCTGGTTTAACTCCTGGATGAAAGCTGCAATAGATCTATCCTTCCTGGTGCTGATCATCTCCCATTGCTCGTCTCGGCGCCCACAAATCTGATAGATAGTATCCTTGAGATCATTGTGGTACACTTCTCCAATGTGTCCCATGGTAATGTGAGCTGCCATACTCTTTCCTAGACTCCAGGTTGGTGCATCGAAAGAAAACTCTATGGGCTCAGTGACTGGCGTGAACGTCCTTCCTGGAACTTGAACTTGAATCATCCAGCGCTCCTCTTCTGCTAAAGTGGCGTTGTAGGTCCCGGTGAAGCTTGGTATTACGATGTTCAGGTACCTAGTAAGTTTCTTCAAGTGTCGTCCAAAAGGTGTATCCTCGTCCGGTTGCGCGAACTTGTTCCTTGCATCCGCCATCCTAAAAGAGTGGAAGAAAGGAGAGGAGTCAAAAACGAGAAGAGAGTAGTGATCTAGGGCTTCAGCTTAGTGGTCGTGTCCGACAGTCAGCGTGTGCTCTGGTACCATCTTTGTAGCGACCAGCCCTCAAACAGTCTAGTCTCTGTGCATCAGTGTCATCACTGGATCGGTAATGCTGACAGGCACAGTACTTGAAGGATTTATAATAGAGTAGCAATCACACACTTATTACATCGGATAGTCTCAAAAGAGAACTTATTACAGTAAATATGGCTTAAGGCCATCTAATAAGATAACAGTGGAAAGCTTGGAAGATAAAGTGAGTCCATCAACTCCAACGGCATCACTGAGTATAAGACCACGACCTATGGCACCTTAATCGTCGTCTGAAAAGTCTGCAACATGAACGTTGCATCCCGAAAACGGGTCCGCACATGGAATATGCTGGCAAAGTAACACATAGAGAGTAATGAGCAGAATAATGCTAACACTACATGCATATTTGGCTGGTGGAAAGCTCTGTGGTTACAATTTTGCGAAAAGCCAATTTTTCCCTACAACAAAGGAATAAAATTTTATTTAACTATTATGGTGGTTGTTAAACATTGAGAAGGTTCACCCAACTCAATCCCAATTAAGCAATCTTCATTAAACCCAACAAATTTAATTAAGTAACATGATGAGATTCACATGATAATCCAAGAACTAGATACTCAAGATGTCCATAACCGGGGACACGGCTAATCATGATTAGTTTGTACACTCTGCAGAGGTTTGCGCACTTTTCCCAACAAGACTCGATCTCCTCCGTTGGATTTAACGCACTTCATGATGTTTGAGAAACGGATGATCGAGACACAGTCTTTCAGAAGCGTTAGCACCTTACGATGGGTAGACAGTTACACCTACTTTCCCCTACATCTGCTAGTCTACCACTGTAAGAGTTCACACGACTTAATCAACTATGCTAGAGCCCATAATTGCTTGTGGCTACACACGGAAGTTTCTAGCATGAATAATCTCATGATCCCTTTGAGCCTGGGTGGCGGTCCGTAGGAGAATCACACGGTACCCCGGGATTTCCCAAAAAACAGGCAACACTGGGTTCCCCAGGTGCCTCAATCCACCCAGATGTGTATTTAAGTAGCCACCTTAAGTTAACCATTAATTAACAATCTCACATATGTCATGTAATCACTCAAACCCAATCCACGTCTACGAGCATAGCATAGCAATATAAGCAAACGTAGAAGTAACTCCCAAGGGTTTGATCATAAAACAGGTAATAGGTACTACCTCATCTACTTCCCAAAACCCACAAATTAAACAGATCCTAACCATGCAATAGTTTGAGGGTTGATCTAATGCAATAAAACTGGGTGGTAAAGAGGTATCATCAAAGTGTTACTTGCCTTGCTGATGATCCGTGAAACCTAGAGACTCGTAGTAGCACGCTTCGCACTCCGGGTACTCTATCGCAAAAAAACAATACATACATAAGCAATCAAGCAAGGGTGCACGGGTAAAACTCAAATAAGAGATCTAACGAGAAAGTTCAACTTAAGAACTCCGGTTTGCAAAAAGAATCAAATCGAACAAAGCAACGAAACTCAAACGGCGAAAGAAACAAGCTCCGTTTACTAATCTGGACCTAAGTCAATTTTTACTGTACCTAAAACTTCTTCAAGTTGCTTAAACAGAAAGAGGGTTTCGATATGAAACTCTAGGCGCTTGAAGCGCCTGATTCCGACAAACGAGCGAAACGTTATACTAAAACGAAAAACAGATCGGAAATCACGATAGAAAATATTCGCGAAAATTCCGAGAAAAATAAAAACTAACGAACAGGCTAACGAACGAACGTTCGCTGTTTGCGGCTAAACGACGAAAACCGTTCGTTAAAACGAAAGTATGGACGAACGTCCACTAAATAACTAAACCGATAAAAATATAAACCGAACCGATCTAAAAAAGGATCTAGGTTTTTTTTAAACCGAACGGTTTTATAAAAAAAACCGGCGGCGGCTACCTCGAGTCCGGCGAGATCTCCGGCGAGGCGGCGGGGTCCGGCAGGGTCAGCTAGGGGCAGCGGGGCGGACGGCGGCTCCG